>NC_057799.1:621483605-621672906 GCF_018294505.1 Triticum aestivum | reverse complement strand
CCCATGTTACTCCACCAACGTACTTCTTCCTCCTATATATATCTCCGTACCCCCAAACCATCAGGGGCATCCACAAAAACCTAATTCCACTGCCGCAACCTTCTGTACCCGTGATATCCCATCTTCGGGCCTTTTCCGGTGTCCTGCCGGAGGGGGCATTGATCACGGAGGGCTTCTACATCAACACCATAGCCTCTCCGATGATGTGTGAGTAGTTTACCTCAGACCTTCGGGTCCATAGTTATTCGCTAGATGGCTTCTTCTCTCTCTTTGGATCTCAATACAAAGTTCTCCTCGATCTTCTTGGAGATCTATTCGATGTAATCTTCTTTTGCGGTGTGTTTGTCGAGACTGATGAATTGTGGGTTTATGATCAAGTTTATCTATGAACAATATTTGAATCTTCTCTCAATTCTTTTAAGTATGATTGGTTATCTTTGCAAGTCTCTTTGAATTATCAGTTTGGTTTGGCCTACTAGATTGATCTTTCTTGCAATGGGAGAAGTGCTTAGCTTTGGGTTCAATCTTGCAGTGTCCTTTCCCAGTAACAGCAGGGGCAACAAGGCACGTATTGTATCGTTGCCATCGAGGATAACAAGATGGGGTGTATATCATATTGCATGAGTTTATCCCTCTACATCATGTCATCTTGCTTAAAGCGTTACTCTGTTCTTATGAACTTAATACTCTAGAAGCATGCTAGATAGCGGTCGATGTGTGGAGTAATAGTAGTAGATACAGGCAGGAGTCGGTCTACTTGTCACGGACGTGATGCCTATATACATGATCATACCTAGATATTCTCATAACTATGCTCAATTCTATCAATTGCTCGACAGTAATTCGTTCACCCACCATAATACTTATGCTCTTGAGAGAAGTCACTAGTGAAACCTATAGCCCCCGGGTCTATTCTCCATCATATTAATCTTCCAACACTTAGCTATTTCTATTGCCTTTAATTTTACTTTGCATCTTTATTTCTCTTTATCATAAAAATACCAAAAATATTATCTTATCATATCTATCAGATCTCACTCACGTAAGTGGCCATGAAGGGATTGACAACGCCTTTATTGCGTTGGTTGTGAGGTTCTTATTTGTTTGTGTAGGTGCGCGGGACATGAGCGTGGTCTCCTACTAGATTGATACCTTGGTTCTCAAAAACTGACGGAAATACTTACCCTACTTTACTGCATCACCCTTTCCTCTTCATGGGAAAACCAACGCAGTGCTCAAGAGGTAGCAAGAAGGATTTCTGGCGCCGTTGCCGGGGAGATTCACGCCAAGTCAAGTCAAGACATACCAAGTACCCATCACAAACTCTTATCCCTCGCATTACATTATTTGCCATTTGCCTCTTGTTTTGCTCTCCCCCACTTCACCCTTGTCGTTTTCTTCGCCCTCTCTTTTCCGTTCGCCTCTGTTTCGCTCGCTTCTTGTTTGCTCGTGTGTTGGATTGCTTGCTCGTCACGATGGCTCAAGATAATACTAAATTGTGTGACTTTACCAATACCAACAACAATGATTTTCTTAGCACTCTGATTGCTCCTCTTACCGGTGCTGAATCTTGTGAAATTAATGCTGCTTTGTTGAATCTTGTCATGAAAGATCAATTCGCCGGCCTTCCTAGTGAAGATGCCGCTACCCATCTAAATAGCTTCGTTGATTTGTGTGATATGCAAAAGAAGAAAGATGTGGACAATGATATTGTTAAATTGAAGCTATTTCCTTTTTCGCTTAGAGATCGTGCTAAAGTTTGGTTTTCGTCTTTGCCTAAAAATAGCATTGATTCATGGAATAAGTGCAAAGATGCTTTTATCTCTAAGTATTTTCCTCCCGCTAAAATCATCTCTCTTAGAAACGATATCATGAATTTTAAGCAACTTGATCATGAACATGTTGCACAAGCTTGGGAGAGGATGAAATTAATGATACGTAATTGCCCTACACATGGTTTGAATTTATGGATGATCATACAAAATTTTTATGCCGGATTGAATTTTGCTTCTAGAAATCTTTTAGATTCGGCCGCGGGAGGCACTTTTATGGAAATCACTTTAGGAGAAGCTACTAAACTCCTAGATAATATTATGGTTAATTATTCTCAATGGCATACTGAAAGATCTACTAATAAAAAAGTGCATGCGATAGAAGAAGTTAATGTTTTGAGTGGAAAGATGGATGAACTTATGAAATTATTTGCTACTAAAAGTGTTTCTTCTGATCCTAATGATATGGCTTTTTCTACTTTGATTGAGAATAATAACGAATCTATGGATGTGAATTTTGTTGGTAGGAATAATTTTGGTAACAATGCGTATAGAGGAAACTTTAATCCTAGGCCGATCCCTAGTAATTCGTCTAATAATTATGGTAATTCCTACAACAATTCTTATCGAAATTTTAATAAGACGCCCTCTGAATTTGAGACTAGTGTTAAGGAGTTTAAGAATTCGCAAAAGAATTTCAATGCTTTGCTTGAAGAAAAATTGCTTAAAGTTGATGAATTGGCTAGGAACGTTGATAGAATTTGTCTTGATGTTGATTCTTTGAAACTTTGATCTATTCCACCAAATCATGATATCAATTAATCTCTCAAAGCTATGAGAATTTCCATTGATGAGTGCAAAGAAAGAACCGCTAGGATGTGCGGTAAGAAAGATTGCTTTGTGAAAGCGTGTTCTTTTAATTTTTGTGAGAATAAAGATCAAGATCTAAAAGTTATTGATGTGTCCCCTATTAAACCTTTGTTTTGCAATATGAATCTTGATAATGATGGGACTGAATATGAGCCACCCTTACCTAGAAGGCGTTCCAAAAATTCGGAGTTTTTAGATCTTGATGCTAAAATTTGTAAAAGTGGGATTGAAGAAGTCAAAACTTTAGATATCAATGAACCCACTATTTTGGATGTCAAGGAATTTAATTATGAAAATTGCTCTTTGATAGATTGTATTTCCTTGTTGCAATCCGTGCTAAATTCTCCTCATGCTTATAGTCAAAATAAAGCTTTTACTAAACATATCATTGATGCTTTAATGCAATCTTATGAAGAAAAACTTGAGTTGGAAGTTTCTATCCCTAGAAAACTTTATGATGAATGCTATGCTTTGTGTGATTTGGGTGCTAGTGTTTCCACGATTCCAAAAACTTTGTGTGATTTGTTAGGTTTCCGTGAATTTGATGATTGCTCTTTAAACTTACACCTTGCGGATTCCACTATCAAGAAACCTATGGGAAGAATTAATGATGTTCTTATTGTTGCAAATAGGAACTATGTGCCCGTAGATTTTATTGTTCTTGATATAGATTGCAATCCTTCATGTCCTATTATTCTTGGTAGACCTTTCCTTAGAACGATTGGTGCAATTATTGATATGAAGGAAGGGAATATTAGATTCCAATTTCTGCTAAGGAATGGCATGGAACACTTCCCTAGAAAGAAAATAAAATTACCTTATGAATCTATTATGAGAGCCACTTATGGATTGCCTACCAAAGATGGCAATACCTAGATCTATCATTGTTTTTATGCCTAGCTAGGGGCGTTAAACGATAGCACTTGTTGGGAGGCAACCCAATTTTATTTTTTAGTTTTGTGCTTTTTGCTTCTGTTTAGGAATAAATCTTTGATCTAGCCACTGGTTGGATTTGTTTTATGTTTTGATTAGTGTTTGTGCCAAGTTAAACCTATAGGAACTTCTTGGATGATAGTTATTTGATCTTGCTGAAAATTCCAAAAACTTTCTGTTCACGAAAACAATTGTTAAAAATTACCAGAACGTGATATGATATTGATTCCAATTGCAGAAGATCAATAAACAAATTGGCTAGGTCTTCCTATTTTGGCATAATTTTTAGAGTTCCAGAAGTTTGCGTTAGTTACAGTTTACTAAAGACTGTTCTGTTTTTGACAGATTCTGTTTTTCGTGTGTTGTTTGCTTATTTTGATGAATCTATGGCTAGCAAAAGAGTTTATAAACCATAGAGAAGTTGGAATACAGTAGTTTTAACACCAATATAAATAAAGAATGAGTTCATTACAGTAACTTGAAGTGGTGTTTTGTTTTCTTTCGCTAACGGAGCTCACGAGATTTTCTGTTAAGTTTTGTGTTGTGAAGTTTTCAAGTTTTGGGTAAAAGATTTGATGGATTACAGAACAAGGAGTGGCAAGAACCTAAGCTTCGGGATGCCCATGGAACCCCAAGATAATATAAGGACACCTAAAAGCCAAAGCTTGGGGATGCCCCGGAAGGCATCCCCTCTTTCATCTTCGTCCATCGGTAACTTAATTTACTTGGAGCTATATTTTTATTCACCACATGATATGTGTTTTGCTTGGAGCGTCTTGTCTGATTTGAGTCTTTGCTTTTTAGTTTAACACAATCATCCTTGCTGTACACACCTTTTGAGAGAGACACACATGATTCGGAATTTGTTAGAATACTCTATGTGCTTCATTTATATATTTTGAGCTATATAGTTTCGCTCTAGTGCTTCACTTATATCTTTTAGGGCACAGTGGTGGATTTGTTTTGTAGAAACTATTGTTCTCTCATGCTTCCCTTATATTATTTTGAGAGTCCTACAAAACAGCATGGTAATTTGCTTTAATTATGATAGGCATCCAAGATTAGTAAAAAAATCTTATGAGTGTGTTGAATACTATGAGAAGTTTGATGCTTGATAATTTTTTTGAGATATGAAGACGGTAATATTAGAGTCATGCTAGTTGAGTAGTTGTGAATTTGAGAAATACTTGTGTTAAAGTTTGTGATTCTCGTAGCATGCACGTATGGTGAACCATTATGTGATGAAGTCGGAGCATGGTTTATTTATTGATTGTCTTCCTTATGAGTGGCGGCCGGGGACGAGCGATGGTCTTTTCCTACCAATCTATCCCCCTAGGAGCCTGCGCGTAATACTTTGCTTTGATAACTTGTAGATTTTTTCAACAAGTATATGAGTTCTTTATGACTAATGTCGAGTCCATGGATTATACGCACTCTCATCCTTCCACAATTGCTAGCCTCTCTAATACCGCGCACTTTTCGCCGGTATCATACACCCACCATATACCTTCCTCAAAACAGCCACCATAACTACCTATCATGGCATTTCCATAGCCATTCCGAGATATATTGCCATGCAACTTACCACCGTTCCGTTTACTATGACACGCTACATCATTGTCATATTGCTTTGCATGATCATGTAGTTGACATCGTATTTGTGGCAAAGCCACCATTCATAATTTTTTCATACATGTCACTCTTGATTCATTACATATCCCGGTACACCGCCGGAGGCATCCACATAGAGTCATACTTTGTTCTAAGTTTTGAGTTGTAAAGAAAATAAAAGTGTGATGATCATCATTATTAGAGCATTGTCCCAAGTGAGGAAAGGATGATGGAGACTATGATTCCCCCATAAGTCGGGATGAGACTCCGGACTAAAAAAAAGAGAAAGGCCATAAAAAAGGAAGAGAAAAGGCCACAGAAAAAAATAAGAGAAAAAGAGAGAAGGGACAATGCTACTATCCTTTTACCACACTTGTGCTTCAAAGTACACTACAAAAAAAATACACTTCCGTGATGATACGTGTTTGTCACAGTAGGTCGCGTTTTTTGTCATGCATGTACATCCATGACAAATTTATGACAGAATCAAGATAGTCATACCTGTGCTGTCGTAGAAGTGTTCCATGACATTACCAAAATTATCATCACGGAAGTGTCCACTTCCATGACGATAAATCGCGTGTCACCGAAGTGCTTTCGTCAAGGGTGACCGACACGTGGCATCCACCGTAATGGAACGTCGTTAAGCTATCGGGTCGGGTTTTGGATCCGATAACCCGTTAACAGCCCCGACCAATGGGGATTTTCCACATGTAAAATCATCATTGGCTGGAGGAGACACGTGTCAGGTCCGCGTTGGCACAGGTGTCACTCATCCAATGGGCGAGATGCGCCTATGATATGTTGACACGTGGACCGGCCCATCAAGTTTAAATGGGCCGGCCCAACTGAAGGCCCACAAGATTTTGCGGACCATAATGGGCCGGCCCAGCTAAAGGCCCACGAGATTTTGCGGACCATAATGGGCTGGCCCAGCTAAAGGCCCACAAGATTTTGCGGACCATAATGGGCCGGCCCAGGTAAAGGCCCATAAGATTTTTATGTGCCATAATGGGCCGGCCCAGGTAAAGGCCCACAAGATTCTTGCGGATCATAATGGGCCGGCCTAGCTAAAGGCCCATGAGATTTCGCCGACATTAATGGGCCGGCCCAGCTGTAGGCCCACAACATTTTGAGGACCCTAGTAGGCCGGCCCATTAACTGGCTGCCATGTTTTGGGCCAAATGCCGGCCCATATTTGATCCGGTCCATTAATGGCCTGCCACGCTCCTGGCCTAATAGTGGCCCATATGAGATCCGGCCCGTTAAAAGCCTACCACGTTCCGGCCCTTTAAGAGGCTTTGTGCTCAATTATGGCCCATATCAGATTCGGCCCGTCAACTGGACACTATGCTTTTCGGCCCACTTGCTAAAGGCCCACTTAGTAATTCGGCCTGATATTAGTTTTGGCCTGTTAAGGGCCCGTTTAATATTTCGGCCCTATATTAATTTCGGCCTGTTAAAAGCTCGTCATATAGTTGGGCCTAACTACGGCTCGGTTTGCATCCGGCCTGCTCGCAGCCGATATCTGATTGGGCCAAACAAGGACCGAGACAATTTTGGCCTGTTAAAAGCCCGTGATTTGATTCGCACAATCATGGGCCGGGGTTCATTTCAGGCTGCTGCCGGCCCGTGAGCTGTTCGGCACGTTTCAGGCCCAACCTACATCGTGATTGCATGACGGCCCGATTATGTACCGTAATTTTACGGTTTGGCCGGTTTACTGCGAAGACAGGATATATATACAGTAAAATAACTGCAGCATCGTGAATAAGAAAAACCTAGACTATACAATAAAGAAATTACGGCATATTACATCCACTGGGCATCAAAGTTCGCCACTATGATAATAAAGCACAAGCAGACAGCAGATTACATACACTGGGCATCAAAGATCGCCACCAGTGCAAATAAACACGCCGACAAAATAATATACAAAACCGACATTACTTCAATAGAGTTCCTGAAAGGTTAGCCCTGCTGGGGAGCTGCAGCGCAAGCAGCTGAGCAAGATGACGAGACTGCGCTTGTTCAACACTTATATCTTCCTCACTCTGAAAGATAAACAAGCAGACAGATGACAGGTTTTGCACATAAAAGTATCAGTGCTGACAATTCATCACATTTCTTACTGACGAATAAAGTGACATAGTTTAAAATTGCATTAACACAATATGGTATTGTTCAGGTCAAGACATGCCAGGAAATGACATTGTGAAGGAGTTGGCAGCTTCACGACACCACTGGATTACAGATCAAGAACTCATAAGTATCAATGGTTAGTGTGCTGTCAATTTATACCATTTCAGATTGGCAAATAAAGAGACGGTTTAAATAATAGTAGAATGATATGACATTGTTCATAGTTAAGACATTGCAGAATATGACATTGTGCTGTAGTGGGTAGGTTCACCACACCACTGGATTACGGATGAAGAACAGAAGCATACATGCAGTGCAAAAGAAGATCACTTGCTCTGTATAGTTTAATTTACATGGTATGAAGAAGGAACTTGGTTGTACAACTGAAAACTTAAATTGAGAAAGGACAAACTTTTGTTTATGAACTACATAATAAACTTTAAACAAGCAATTTGATGCAAACACCAAAAATAAACAGCTGTTGCAGTCATGCCTAACCGAATATATACAACAAAGTTTGAAGGCTTGAGATGGACAAACTTACATTATTAGTGAAGACAGGCTCTATAAAGGCCTTGTCCATGCTGATGGGGGGCAATTCAAGAAGTTTACCACATAATCTTCTTCAAAAGCATTGCCTTTATTCTACATTTTGTTAAGAGTAATATAGATGTGATAATATATGAAAAAATGGAGAATATTTAAGATAAGATGAAGAGTGATGCTACATAACCAAGTAGCTATAAATGTAAGTGCAGCGATACAGGCAAAAGGTACAGCCAAGAGCAATGCACAGCTAAACTTCTTCAGTACCAACCTTATGGTAAGAGTAAATATAGATCTGATGTGTAGAAAATGGAGGGCAAAGGAAAATAAGCTGCAGAGTGATGGTACATGAACAACTACCTGTCATTATAAGTACACTGATAAAGGAGAATGCAGAGCTAAAAAAACATTGGCATTGGATATATTCTACACTAATGTAACCATTCATACAGATCAGATAATTTGGAGTGAACAATTGATAAGCAAGCTATCATGCATACTGCTGTCACATAATGAACCAGGTATGTATGCAAGTACAGTGATACAGGACAATAGGTACTAACAAGAGCAAAGCAGCGGGCAGCATATTTGCGATATCCTGTCGTTCTTGTCAAACCGGAATTCTTCTTCGAACAGATTTCCTGCAAAAAAGATCCGTAAGGCACATGCGGAAAAGTAGAAGTTCAAATTGTCATGTGATTTCATAGACAGCATCTCATCCTGGGAACGAGACCAGTGCATAACAAGGTTTTTCCATTCAATGTCTTCTAAATTTAGCACAGGAGACTTCACCGGAAATTCGTTTATAGACTTGCCATCAAAGTGTGATTTCCTCAGGTAACACCGATACTGCTGCAATGCTTCCTTGAAAAGCACAAGCAAGCTTTGCTCGTCATGACTATCCAGATTGACCCTCTCCTAGTTACAACAATGCAATGTAAATCATTGATGTGTTCAATCAGCAGAAAACAGGAAAATAATAACCATGAATAATAGCACTTACACGTAAGTTGGATAGGAAGATGTGAAAATGGTGTTTGTCTTCACAATAATCTTCCCATGATGGGAATATATGCACGTAGTCCCTAACAACATTGAAAGCATTGTCTTTTAAACTGGGAATAAATGGAATGGGGTTCCAATCTGCAGGAATTGGCCGTCTCTGCAGTTGGGATAGGTCTTTGGCCGGTGGACTTGCTGTACTTTTTGCTGGAGTGGGATTTTTCTATGGTACAGCTGGTGCTATGGCAAATGAAATCGGTATACCTTTTGCTGGAGTGCAGGTCCTGTGTGGTGGGGCTAGTGGTGTGGCCAGTGCAGTATGGGTACAGTCTGCTGGAGTCGGTCCTACGTTTTGTGTCACTAGTTGTACATCCAATATAAGTGGGGTGTTGTCTGGTTTCTCCGGCACCACCATGTTTTTCAAGGACTTTGCTGGTGCTCCTTCAGGTTCGGCAATCACCCTCTTCCTTTTTGATGTCTGATGCACAAGAACAGCATTTGAGTGGAAAAACATGGTATGATGACAGATGGAATATGTATTGATAATGGATGGGCATGGCATCTCGACATATATGATGAGTAAACTAAGCAGATGTCGGTGCAACAAAGTAGAAGAAATGCAAGACAACATATGCAAGATACCCGCAATCAATAAAACATTGCCAAATTAGAACAGGCACCTTGATGGGTGAATAGGACAGGCCATCTGCCTTTGACTCCTCGAGGTTAGAATAGTCATTAGGATCATATTCTGAACAATACTCAATAGGTGGGGAGCGTATGAGTTTCATTGCATCCAGAATGGCACTCAATGCCTTGGTGACAATTTTGTAAGTCATTGCAGTGTTTAGCTTCAAGAGTGGACTGCTGCTAGTGCGACACAAAGCAGCTACACAGATCATAGTGTAGATATAACGGGAAAACCTTAAGCATCAGAGTAAAATCAGCAAAGTGGAACTTGCTGGAATATATGTGCTAGTATTGCCAGTACGGCTAGAAAGGCTTCGGATACCAGCTCTCTTCAAGTGAAGGTGCCGTACTGTTAATATCAGTGTAACTCTCAAAGGCGACACAGCTCCCCGCATTTCCTTGCTATTCTTATAGGATTCAAGTGGGCAGGCCACTACAAATCCTATTCCTATGTTTACAAGATCCTACGAATCAAAGAGGCTCAAAGTGTCCATCACAACCGACCGTATAGACCTCTACACTGCAAATGTCCCTGCTCATCTTCAGTACAAGGAACATACTGTACTACTATCATACTTCCTCTGTTCCAAAATGTAAGTCTTGGTAGAGATTTCCACTATGGATCACATACAGATGTATCCAAATACATTTTAGAGTGTAGATTCACTCATTTTTCTCCATATGTAGTCCATGGTGGAATCTATACAAAGACTTATATTTAGGAACGGAGAGAGTACATATTAAAGAAGAACGGAAGAGGAACATGGTAAAGAAGAGCAAGCAGATTTTGGATAATAAAATGTTGGTTGCGCAGTGCCCACACATGATGAACCAGAGCACATTAAGAATGAAACTCCAAGCTGTCTCTCAACCATTTCAGGCGGTTGGATGAAGATCCTATGGCTCCTAACCCTTCTTCTTCCTCGTCTCTGATTCTTCCCATACAGAACACCGCACGGGCCGCCGGCCGGACCACCGGCCCCCACCGCCTGTGTTCCTCCGCCACCCCCACCCCCCCACCCCCGCCCCAACCCCCACCTGCGTCGAGTTTTCTTTGTTCGGCGAGGCCCCACAACCACCCGAGCCCCTTCGATCGCACCGGCGAACTCCGGCGAGCTCTAAAAAATTGACTGACCCAATTTTGAAATTTAGTCTACTATGATTTAACTAGTGTGGAATATAAAAGGGGAAAACCATAAGCATTGGGAGTATAGTGTTGAGCGTGCCATGGCGGATTTGAAGGTGCAAATCGGACAAAGGCAACTTCGCAACCAAGACAAGAAATCAGAGTAAAGTAGTGGCGATCTATTTTCTTGCTACGATAAATAAGTTGAGCAGATACAAAAGAGTACCGCCTCTGGTGCGGCGCCGTGTACGCATCTGCTGAGAATTTGACGGTGCTGTGGTAGCGATGGCTGTCGGCGGCGTGGAAGCAGATCTAGGAGGGTAGACGGTGGCGGCGGGGCGCGGTGGACGAGACGGTCGTAGGAGCGGTGCCGGCAAGGTGGACGACGGCGGGGATGAAGCGAGAGGACGGGATGCAAGGATCCCGGTCCGAAGCCGTGGATTAGAGAGGTCGATCTCTTGTAATGGACGGCGGCGTCGGGGTATCAGCTCCGGCATGGTGGAGAAGGACGGCGGTGGATGGGGTGGCGGACGGAGGAGGGTGGGGTGGAGAGGGTGTTTTGGCGCCCACGGAGTACGACTGGGGAAAAGGGAGGTAGAGAGGAAGGGGGAACCATGTATTCAGGGCGCGCTTGTCTCAAATGCGAGGAAATTTACAAACTTAGCCCCCGTTTCAAATTTCTACTACATCACAGCAACATTAGTCGGTTGGGGATAGGACGGTAATCTCGCATACACCGAATATTTGCCGACGAGAGTTTGTTTTTGGCGCCCGCCGTGTATGAATATGAATCGGGGAGGGAGTCGATTTCGGCCGAGGACACACTGTGTTTTCGCGCCCACCGTGTATGAATCCGGGTGAGAGGCGGTTACGTCACGTTTGGGTGAAATTACAAACCTACCCCTATCGAAACCTATAGAAATCCAGCAGCTAGGCTTTGTGTGGCAGGGATAGGCAGTAGTGATTTCCATCTCGCAGATTTTGGTTTCGGGCGGTTACTGCGACTTTCCCCGCTTCGTTCAAATTTTGCAGAGTGCACGTTTACCGTGCCAACTCAATTCGAATCCCGTTTGTATTCTATTTTTTTCGGGTGGGATCCATTTTTAATTGGAATTACATTCTATATACATCATTTTTTATATATACTTTCAAAAGCACAACAAAGAATTCTGCTCCTTTATATGTATAATATGATTTACAAATACAACGATCTCGAAATCTTAAGGTTGAATTCGAAAAAATTTAACCAAATTATGTTCTACTAAAATGTATGGATCAGTAATATCTACATATTAAATAACATAGATGTGCGTGAATTCATATGAGTATGCATGTTTGATAGATCAATTTTGGTTCGAGTATGGATTACATGTATCATCATCTCGAATTCAAATATTTGAATCCCTTTTTTGTTCACTCCTTTCACGCCCATCTCTCCCGCATGCATGCTCCTTCAGGTAGCTATCACTCTCTTTTTTCCAGCTCACCCGCACGCTCGCTTCATGTTTCTCCTATTCTCGCAAACATGGTCTCTCGACGTCTCCCTTGAGAAGTGTCACACTCTCCCTATCATTATACATTACACGGTTTTCATTATCTCTCACGTCTCTACTGTTCTCTGGTATCACTCGGTACCTAAGCTTTCTTTTTCACCGCCACACACATAGTCTCCACTCGTCTTTCACTTTGTATTTCTCTCTATGGGATTCTCTCACACACCCTATATGTCTCTACATATGACTCATACCACTAAAATTACTCTCTCTCTCCTGTAGACACAACATTTGTTGCGGTCTCCTTTTCGTCTCCATCCCAGACTGATATTATTCATTTGTTTACCGATCAGACAACCCCGACTACCATCTCCTCTCTCTCTCACAGACACACACACACAACTCCTGCTTCCACTCCCCTTCCCGACTAGCGTCTCTCTCACACACACACAAAACTCTCGCTTTCGCACCCCAACTCGTATTTCTCTCACAAACATTTATCGACTAGCTAGCCTCTAGATAGGTTTATACACCCGCACACTTGTGCTTCCACCATCGCATACATGTCTCTCTCCCTCTCCTTGTATCTATGTAGATTTTTCTTCCCTTCTTGAGACACGCCCTCTCGATCGTGCACACACACACTATCGCCTCATTTTAAGCTGATACCTATCGCACACACACTCCTTGTGTCTTTGTCACACATGCACTCCGTCCTCCTCCACTCTGCCTCTCTCTCACACACACATGGGCTTTTTGCAACAACTAGCAAGATGCCCATGCATTGCATGGAACATCAACATGCATTTGTATGAGTAGTTTATCTTGTGGGGGGAAAGGATGAACGAGGGAAGGCCTTATTTGCAAATGTGGAGAGGGGTGTGGGTATCTTTTTGCAAAATTGCCATAGTTTCCTTCCTATCCGCCAGATATAGATCAGACGGCCTATATTGCAGGATGGCAGGCACATGATCATCACCGACAATGCTTTTTATAAGAGTAGGGATAAAAAATAGAGTTGGTGATGATGGTGGGCCTGCCATCCTACAATGTAGGTCGTCCGACTTATATCTAACGGATAGGAAGGAAAATATGGCAATTTACCCGCACTCTTCACCACATTTGCAGATAAGGCCTTCCCTCGTTCATCCTTTTCTCCCACAAGATCTTGATGTTCCGTGCAACGCACGGGCATCTTGCTAGTAAGAGTAGAAATTAGACATATACCACTTCTCGAGTCTTGAAACCAACAACATTCCTCCCTTATCTCATCAAAACCGCCAAAGGAATATATTTTGAGTGAAACATAACAAATTTTTAGTGATATACGTATTTCAAAACTAGACTTTTTTTTCTATCAAATCGGTGAATATGTATTAATCTACTTTGATTGTGTGGCAACGCATTGGCACATTGCTAGTAGTTATTATAATTTTTTGGATACCAGACAAACGGTGGAGTACATATACGAAGAGAAGAGGCGCACGCACGCAGTCGGCCTCTCGCTGTCTCGCACACATGAGTGTTACGTCAAGGCGACGTTAACAAATAAACCCTAAAACCCTAGGTGCATGATTGCTGCATTCGCGGGTACCGGGTACGTGGTGGAGCACCTTTGTAGGAATAGTCAGCTCGCGTGATAATTTGATCCGTAGGAGTTGATGGTCGGGACCACAGGTGAACGACTTGGAGCGTGGTGGCTCGCCAGTTGCCACAGATCGAGTAGCCACGTTTAAAATATCGTTTTTTAGCCGGGTTAAGAGTTCCGATATTCAATGGCGCGTTATAAGTAGTAAGTAGTTTTTAGAACGATTGGTATGGAGCGAAAATGGAATTCATAGTACTAGGTACCTCCTTGGCGTATGGTTGTATGGTTTTTTTTGTGATGGCGGTTGTATGGGTTTATGTTGCGAGATGTTGAACCTGGTAGTTCTAGGGCAAATACTATGGTTTAGATTTAGATGCTGGTTTTCAGTAATGAAAATCGGAAGGGGAAACCCATCTTTGATTAAAAAAACTACTACCTCCATTCTGGTTTACTAGTCCCCATCGTACTTTGGGCCAAAGTTTGTCCATGAATTTTACTTGTAAAATGTGAATGGAAAACGAGATTTTGTTATACCCAAACAAAAAAGGACTGGAGGGAGTGATTGCTCTGACACGGACGCGACCTCTCATAGCGCAGGCATTGAACCGGCGCGCCGGCCAAGAGGGCCGCACTCGCTGCAGGCCCGGCTGAGCACGCCTCCTCGCCGCGTGCAACCAGCTTAAGACTGCCCCGCCTGCCTTCATTGAATCCGCGCGTGTGCCGGCAACACGTCCTTCCGCGAGCCGGCAGGCATTTTAGAACACAAAAAATGACTAAAATATAATTAATTTACGCATGGTCTTGACTTGTTGTGCTCGCACTGGTAGCAGGAACTAGTAGAGGATTTTCTTTATTTATAACTCTCCTCACATTTTTATTGGCTTTGAAGTGAATCATGGTTGTGGACATTATGTATGAATGTGCAGATATCTGTGAACATGAGTTTGATGTGGAAGTTGAACTTGGAATGTCGGGCTTGCGCGTGAACTATGCCATGTCCAATGCTTCGTCTGTTATTGTTTGGAAAGTAATGGTTGTTATTACATGACCCGAAAAAAACATTTTGTGCCACATCAGTAGATGCACGGACATCAGAACAGGCATGCTGACTGGATAAACATTTGAACCTAGCTATTATGAAGGAAATTTTGTATTGGTAACAGTTTTAGATAACAGAAGACGCCTAGCCTGCTCTGCCTCTCCTAGCTTATTTCTGGCTTCTTCCATCTCTTCTTTGGCTTGGGTGAAGAGAGCATCTGATTGCTCTTTTCGCTTCTTCAGGAACTCGGCTACATTCTCAAGGGCTGCTGCACGCTTTCTTTCAGCCTTTACTAATGCCACGAGGACACGAACAGCTGACGACTCCACCTGGCTTGTGTGTAATCCAGCATCATCTGGGAATTTGCACCTTATGTCTAATCCAGCATCATTAGGGAACTGGCAACTTGTGTGTAATCCAGCCTCATTTTGGAAACATGATCTCGAGGTTGACCATACTTCCCTCCTCGCAGGAACTGCATCCTGACATGAAGTTACTTCTTTTTTAGATCAATACTCAGAGCAACCTAGATCCATTTAGTAGAAGCCAGATAAACACAACTCGGAGAAGTGAATTCAAAAGGAAAATAAATAAATAAAAACAGACTACAAGGTGAGAACACCCACTTCCTACATCAAGCTAAAAATGAAAGCATTAGGACGATTAAGACTCTTCTTATTACACATCGAAGAACACCACGCTTAAGAGAAACAAAAACTACAACATATACACATCAAAGAACACGAGGCTACACGAAAGTAATTGAAAGGGTGTTACTTACCAAAGCTCATTTTACAGGTTCGGTGCAGCTCCTCTTTAACTTGCCACGCTCCTTGAAGATGTCCCGAATATCCCGTGTTTGGTCTTCATTGCTCCTCTGCATGTTCGCACTCATGGTTTTAAAATCTCAACATGGCAAGAAAAATATACTACTAGTAATACTCGCGCATCTTGTGGGCAACATTAAAGCACTCGTCTGCCATGTTAGAGCATCTCCAACAGAATCGCAATGCGCGGCGCTTTAAAAAGCGTTTACAGTGCTGAGATCGAGAAGTAGATACTAGAGAGTAGAGGATAGTTCTCAGCATAGATAGATAAAAAAGATAATTCAACTACTCCTCGTCGTCCGACTCCTCCTCGGTGATGTCCTCCTCCGACGTCTGACTATAGGCGTGAAGATACCGAGCATCGTCGGATTCCCAGGGCGACGCTGCTCCTAGCCTCATGTTGAATTGAGCGTCCGCTTTTCGCCTACGCTTGTCCTCGTGATAGGCGGCTCGCTCCGCCCTCCTCTTATCCCTCTCCGCCCTCCTTTGCGCGTAGAACTCGTGCTCTTTGATGATGTCCTGCGGGAAGTGTTGGCGCCACAGCGCCATGGCTTCCTCGTCCATCTCAGCGATGCCGAGACGGTGCTCCCGCCTCCAGTTGTCGCGATGATCCTCGTCGGTGCTAAGCCGCGGCAGAGGCGCGAGCTCCTGCGCCCGCTCCCGCGCCGACACGTTGGGGAAGTTCAATGTTCTATGAGGCCACCGGAGGAGCCACACCGCCGCGTCGTACGCGCGAGCGGCCTCGTTGGCGGTGTCAAAATTGCCGAGGCCGAGGCACATCCCGCGGAACCGGATCTCGGCGGAGAAGCCGCCGGAGGGGTGTGCGCGGATGCCGCGGTATCCCCAAGTTTCCCGGCGACGCGGCGGCATGGTGGCACGGTGGCGGCGAGGCGAAAAAGAGCGGGGAGAGAGCGGTGGCGAGGCACAGAGCGGGGAGAGAGCGGTGGCAAGGCACAGAGCGGTGGGAGGGCATTGTATTTTATAAAGCGCGCCGGACGCCGCGCGCCAAAACTAGCGCACGCCCGGCCGCTTTTTCCTGCGCGCGCGCGATCCTTTCCCGACGTCTCTGCTATCTCTACTCTCTTCTCTACTGTTATATTTATTTAATATTTAATATTTATCTCTACTTCCTTTACTGTCTACTTTTTTTCTTGCAATATAGGCCGTCCGATTTATATCTGACAGATAGGAAGGAAACAAATGGGAATTTTGCAAAAAGATACCCATGCCCCTCTCCAGATTTGCAAATAAGGCCTTCCCTCATTCATCCTTTTCTCCCACAAGATAAACTACTCATACAAATGCATCTTGATGCGTGCAACGCATGGGCATCTTGCTAGTTCTAAAAACCTTTCCATCATTTGCCACACTACTGGTTGCAGATGAAAAACCTACCCAAGCACAACGCGATACAGGAGTGACTCACAATTATAAGCTGATATTCTGTTGGACAATGGAGGCTATAACCAATTACTTTTACGGGAACAATAGCACCCAGGAAATTTGAAGGGTAGGTATGAACAAAATTGGAACTGCACATGTACTGCTAAGTGATTCAATACACACATTACCAATCGAGGAGGAGAACGATGGTCGCGGCGGCCTCTGTGAGTCATGGTCGGCAACGGGAGTCAGTTCATTGTCCATGACGGTGGTACTTCTGCGCTTGGCGTCGGCTTCCGGGAAGCAGATCCGAGACCGAAGACGATGCTGGGGAAGAGGCTCCGTGTACGACGACGACGGTGGACCGGCTCCAGTGCGGTGTACGAGGTCGTCGATAAGGCAGATGCGCTGCGGTGGACGAGTGCGCCGATGTAAAGGGGAGGAGCACGAAGGCTGCGGTGCCGTGGAGAAGTCTATTTTGCGGTGGGGATAGAAAATGGGGAGTCTTCAGGTGTACTACTCTGGGTGCCGGGGTGGGGTTGGCTGGGTAGGGTGAACCTGAAGTTACGAAAACAGCCCCCTACCAAGCGTCATCCGTAGGCCTGTTCTGAAGGCTATGATGGTAACTTCCCACTGCTCGAATCAGGGTCGCGGGAGATTTTCCCGCCGACCTCAAAATTTTGTGACACTGGACTCCCCGTGTGGCGTGTTGAGTGATTCGGCTAAGCAACTAGCGAGTAGTAGTAGTAAACTCTGCATATTAGGTTTGACCGAAGTCAAACTTCCTAAAGTTTGACCAAGTTTATAGAAAAATATAAACATTTACCATAACAAATATGTATGATGTGAAAGTACATTCAATAATGAATCTAATGGTATTT
This sequence comes from Triticum aestivum, assembly GCF_018294505.1. Lineage (NCBI taxonomy): Eukaryota > Viridiplantae > Streptophyta > Magnoliopsida > Poales > Poaceae > Triticum > Triticum aestivum. The sequence goes on along the minus strand of NC_057799.1, from coordinate 621,655,003 downwards.
ATTTGTTATTGTATATGTTAATATTTTTTGTTATAAGCTTTCTGAGAGTTTACAAAACTTGACTTTGACCAATGCTAATACGCGGACTTAAATAAAAACGGAGGGAGTACACATTTGTTTTCTTAGTTTGTAGTGAACTAATCATTTGTTGAAATTGTGAAATAAATATATTAGGCTATTGACTTCGAATGTAATGGTCTATACAATTCAATAGTTACAATCATTGTTGAATCCCAAGATGTATACAAGGTCTATAGTACTTCACAACATGCTCAAACTCACATACACACACACACACAAAGTAAACTAGAAGACCGTTCTCTCATGTATACACAACGTATCGGCATCTGCCTATGTCTCACTCATGCATGATCATTTGCACATTCACACCACTCTATGTCTGTATCACACGCACACCGTCTCCACATTACCCTTCCGCCGCAACACACATATGGACACATACACACGTTCTCTCTCAGTCACACACACAAAATCAGTATTTAAAAAAACTTGGGCGCACCTAAAACGTCCAAATCCAAATAAACACGAACTGGAGCTAAATTCAAATATATGGAAATATTGCAGCGTCAAGAACTTTCGCAGGAAAAAAAAGTTGAGTAATATTCGAGGATTGTTTTCACGCACACAAAAAGGTTCGGTGGATGTCCTTCGAGCGCGACACGGTGACGCACCGTTCGATCGACCGCGAGGCCGCGGTTCACGCGCTTGCACATGATTCCGTATCGTGGCTGTGGTACTAACTAATAAAAGCGCTGCCTAAGTCTAATGTTTACGTGTACTCGTACGGTTTTCTTTTAAGTTTGACCAACCTTATATATAAAACTAAAGTAAGCTCCCACATGCGCACTCATCAATATGCCGCCGCCGTTGCGCATGCCGGCGCCCGCCTCCTCCGGCCAACAATTTCTCGCCCATCACCGCCGTGTTGCCACCATCCCTATGCCATGAAGCCGAAGGCTCGCCCGCTCACGTCGTCTGCAGTCCCTCCTCGCGATGCCGCCGCGCTGCCAAGCACGCGAGCAGCTGGTGGAGCCGCGTCTATGCACGCAGCATACGGAGAGGAGGATGAGCGCGTGCTCCAGCATGCCGTCGAGGAGGAACTAGCGTGTCATTGTCCTCTCCGCCCGCGCGGAGGAGGCGCGCATGGTGGCTGTCGCGGCGGAAGCCGGTCGCGCGCGCGTCGAGCCCGCAAACCGGGTGCGGACGCGGAATCTACCTTCGAGACCTTGAATGCCACGTGGATCCTGCAATCTGAAGGAGCAATTTGGGTCAGTTGACTCATGTGAGCCATTTGATGCAACATGGATGGCTAGAAGGGCTTCTTCCACCTCTTCTGTCGTCTTCTTCCTTCGCTCCGTCGAACTTCTTTCACAAATCGACTGACCCAAATTATACTACTAGTACGAACGTATTAAGTACAGTAGGAACACGAAGATACGAGCAGTAGTACCAACTGCAAGAAGAATAGTAGTAAGACATAGTACTAGTACTACTGTACGTACTAAAGAGTTGAAATAATGAGAAAGAACATAAACATAGTTCTGCTAGGGCCTCAGCACAACACACCTTGAAAATAAACTAAGCAACTAGTCCACTTGACACTGCAGTAGAACCAGCATGAGCGACGGCACTGCCACCTACTCGGAGTCCGAGTCCACGTCCTCGACTTCGTCCTCGTCCCTCTTCCTCTTCCTCTTCGCCGACGCTTCTTTGCTTGAACCGGACACTGGGCTCTGCTTCTTCAACCAACGCTTGTAGATATTTAAACAAAGGTAGGCATCCATTGCTGCGTACAGGATGTGATCTTCATCTAATGTCCTCGACTCCCATGCATGATGAAACTCGTGATGAGGTTTCTTCAGTTTAGCGTACGAAGGATCAATCATGGTTGCTGCCAGGGTCAGCATTGAAGGTTGAGAGGAGGACACCAGGCTTGCCTTCTGGAGATCGAAGGGCTGGCCTACAACGAGACCTATCCGACGCAGGACATCCCTGTCGTTCTTAAAGCCCACAGTAACGAATTTCACTCTTTTGTCCTTGAGGAAGTTCTTAAAATCCTGGCACTCAACGTCGGCATGGCATATGTGGTAGACCAAGCAAACGTTATGTACGCAAACCTGGATCACGGCGGGCTTCTTCCTCTCTTCGTCCTTTAGATCCTTCTCTCGTCCCAGGACTGTGGTGTACTCAACATCTAGCCCAGCGACCCACTCATCCGTTGAACTGTTGAACATGCGTAGGAAGCGAGCAAGCCATGCTTTCACTGTCTCAGATCCACGTGTGTAGATGATGATGAACTGATCGCCGGTGATGGCTCTAACCTGGTACTCAGCGGCGACCATGGAGATTTGGGAGGCCATTGATTTTGGAGGAGGGTTAGGAGAAGTGGAACTGTTGTACCCCGCAAAAAAAATGTGAGCAAACTAATGTGAAAGGATGGGACGACTGGGAGCGAACTGTTGTAAGATAGAAGACGGGGACGAGTAGGGCGTGCGAACGGCGTGGGGTTGCTGGCTTGCCCGGTGGATAAACGGCTGCAAGCCCCCAAAGAGTTCTCGAGAACTATGCGGGACCCACTAGATGTCATGTCTACTAGACCCATATCGTAGGCCTGACGGTATAGCTTCTGCCTGTTCGCACGCCATGCCGGCGCGTGGATGTAACTTCACTTATTTCTGTCAAACGTCGCGCCTCCCACGTCCTTCGCCTCCCTCGCGCGGTCGCGCCCTTTGAGACTTCGACCGGCTATAAATGAGCAATTTGTTTTGCCTTTTTTTAGACAAGCAATTTTTTTTGCCTACTCCGCATGCATGATACTCCCTCTGGTCCTTTTTACTCCCGTCAACCATTTGCAAAGTGTTTGACCAAATTTATACTTTTTTAACACCACCTTATATTAATTAACCAGCCACACCAGTACACTCATTCGATACACTATTCACCACACAGGGTGGTACGTTATTTACAAGAATACCATCTAATCTATTGTCAAAGCTATACTTAGCAATTAAGTGTGCCACCTTATTGGCCGAAGGGCTAATCTTTGACAATTGAAGATTGTTGATCAACTTCGAGATGCTCAACGCTTTCATCTTCAGGTCACGCATAGCAGACCTGTCATAGTCCCCCGATGCAAGAGACGCTACCGCAAAAGTGCAATCAGTCTCTAAAATTACAGGATTATGAAGAGAAATACCTATGTAGAGACCGGCAATGCAAGCCCTAAGCTCCGCTTCCTCCACGCTTTGACAGGCATCAATGAAATCCCATGACCAAATTTATACTAAAAATATCAATATCTACAATACTGATATAATGAGTATAAGAGAGAGATGATTATAGTAACATAGGTAGATACCGTAACATAATAAATGTGATGCTACTATGTGTCATGCATGGCAATAAATGAGACCACCTATGATACTAATCTATGATACTATGCACTATAGAGGTAGTAACATAGACTAGTAACATATGCATGTTACTAGTCTAAGTTACTCCCCACTATGACCAGCCTTAGAGTACCACTACCTCCCTTCTAGTTTAAAGGGCTCGATTCAAAATTTTCACCTACTCTTAGCAAGATAGTAGAGGCGGTGGAATAGTTTTTGAAGTCTGCAAAAGTACTCAACTAGTGCTGTCGTTCTTCACAAAAAAATGTGTTTACCAATGCATGCATGAACACTAGTTACTCTACCCCCCCCCCCTCTCTTCTTTAATTCTTTGCCACATCAGCATGTTTGCTATTCCCGTGTGCATGATACCAGCTAAGATACCACCATTATGGCCAGCCTTAATCATCGCATGCAATAATTTAGTGCACCTTGAAATATGAACATGTGTGGGGCGTGTATGTTTTTAATGACTTGAGACTATACCTAGCCCGGCATGCAAGATGACTTATTATGCACCGTTCCCCATACCTGCAGGAAGCCCGTTCGTCTCCAAATCTTTTCCTCTCCATGTGTGGAAACAATATGCCTGCCAAACTCTCCTTCTCCCTCCGGCGGTCCCACCACTCCACCCCGTGTGAAAAAATCTGCATGCATGACTCTCCTCCCCCCACGCTCGTCCAATTCATTGTGACCAGCAATATTTCCACCCCTTCGCTCCCCCGTAATTTACTCCAACAAATATGCCCACGTAGCTGTTACTTAACTGCAGGTGCATTGGGTCACTGACATATGGGCCCAACAGGGGTCTGGCCCACATGTCAGTGACGCAACTGGACCTGCAGATAAGTCAGTGCAGCTCAGTCCATATCTTACGTAGGTGTGCCATTGCTCGTTATAAATACTGCGCCTCCCACGACATCACTGTCTCCTCCCCCTCACGTTCACGTTCATCGCTATCTCCTCCCCCTTCCTCTCACGTCGACCACCATGGCATCGCCCCTCCCAAGCCCTAGGAGCCCCTCGCTGCACCGCGCGGATGGTCACGCGTTGCCGTTCCGTTCCTCGCCGCCACTAGTCGAGGAGGACGCGTCGGTGTTCCGCTCCTCGCCGCTACGCGACGCGTCGCCGTTTCGTTCCTCGCTGCCACTAGTCGAGGAGGACGCGTCGGTGTTCCGCTCCTCACCGCGACGCGACACGTCGTCGTTCCGTTCCTCGCCGCCACTATTCGAGGAGGACGCGTCGGTGTTCCGCTCCTCGCCGCGACGCGTCGGTGTTCCCAATCTCGCCAGCACGTGCGCCGGAGGACGCGTCGGCTCCCCGCTACAAGGAGAACGCCGCGCCGCCCGCTGAGCCCCCAGCCTTGAGGAGCTTTGGAAAGAAATGGATGTCGCCTTGTGGGAGGCTTCACCTCCAGCAGAGCGCGCCAAAATAGAGGCGGAGAAGAAGGCCGAGGAGGAGAAGCGCACCGCGGAACAAGCTGCCTGGGAGGCCTATGTCGCGTCCGAGAGAGTCAGGCAATGGGCTCTTTGGCAGAAGGCTCGTGCGAGGGTCGTGAGGGTGGCGGAGGACGCCCATGCCGACGCCCTGAGTGCAGTCGGGCCCAAGCGCCTCATCTACGCTTGGCGGTACGTGGACCGGGTGCACGCTTCCAGCGAGGAGGAGTACCTGTTGGCCCCGGATCACCACACCGGTGAGATCGCGCTCGGCCGCCGGCAAGCCGCCAATCAGCACCTCGCGAGTTGCGAGGCTGAGGAAGAGGCATTGTGTCGGCGCGCTGGGAAACGGCTGCGCACCAGGGCACTCGTGGCGCGCTGCAAGCGCTCCTGCGAGCGTCGTGGCTTTTAGGAGGAGTATAATTTTTGTTTCGTAAGGCGATCTCATTAGTTTTGGGACACAAATGATAAATCCCGAACGTTCAGGAATTTTTAGCGTCCTTAATTAAGTATGTAAAAGGGAAAGTTTGGAAACCTTGTGTATTCATACGCATTTTGCAAGTACGTGCATATAGCACAAACTTTACTATATACTATCGCGCTACACGTCTCTCTCGATATATGCTTGCAGACTGTGCTACTCCCTCCGTCCAAGTCAATAAGTCATCTTTGGTTGTGCACCGTGACCAAGAAGGAGGGAAGACTTATACACCTAGACGGAGGGAGTACTACTATTACTTATGTACGTGCAAATGCATGTTTTAACATTACGATGCGGTTTTTGTAAAAGTAGAAAAACAGCACTAGTCAAGCTTGTGAAACGATTCAATGCAAAACAAATGCAAAAATGCTCGTTTGATTGTTTACTTTTAGCTTCCTTCTCTGTGGTTATTTCTCTGTCGTACTTTGTACGGAGTATCTCACTGGTTGGAAAGGCATGCAAATTCCCAAACCGCTTCCTACACCCTGTATCGAATTTTTTGCCTAACAAGTTGTGCCGTGCAATTGGAGTTCCAACTTGAGTACTACTACTAGTAGGAGTACCAGGGGCCAGTTCTTTTAGGCTTCTAGATTAGTAATCCCATAAGAGCAAGTACAATAGAGCTGAGTCAGCGGGCTATAAGAAATAAACTAGTATATTTCTGCTTAGTTGGAGGAAAGAGAAGAGGAGAGAGAAGGTAAGCAGGCTCTTCGTGAAGAGCCAGCTCTAGCACGTGCTCCTAGGCACTTTGTGAGAATGAGAAGTGGGCCACATAATAAAAAAGTAGTACACTCTTTTGATCTATTATTGTACATGTTGGCTATAAGATGGGTTGTAGATGACATGGCACTGGCTTATAGCCAGCAGCTGGCTATACTATTAACCATGCTCTAACTACTACCTTCGTCCTGGTTTATTGGTCCCCATTGTAATCTGTGTCAAATTTTGATCATAAATTTAACTAATGAAATGTTAGTGCATGTCACATGCAGTACTCCATCCGTCTAGGTGAGTAAGTCATCTTAGGCTGTGCACCGTGACCAAGGAGGAGGAGAAAACGAGAAACGTTAATGTTTATTTGCTAATTAATAGTATTGCATGCAATGAACTAACCACTGCATGTCGTGTTTGATATCTCAAGTCATTAAAAGCATGCACACTCTTTATCTCTTATTGGTTGATATGTCAAGAAACAAGAAACGAGGTAGAAGTTAATGCCCTAAGTGTTTTGGGATTATTTGGTTTTTGTAAGATGACTTACACACCTAGACGGAGGGATTACAATGGTGAGGAATAAACCAGTTAAATCTTTGGTCAAAATTTAGCACAAATTGCAATGTTGAGGAATAAACCAGGACGGAGTAGTAGTTTAGAAGCCCAAATAAATGAGTGAGGCGCCTTATTGTTACTCTCCACTGTGACTAGTCTTGCAGGAAAAGCTGGGGAAGCCGCCAAAAGAACTGGCCCTAGGAGTAGTAGCTAGGGATCGAGTGTGCGAGATGAACCGGAGAAAGTAAATGCAGAGAGATGAAATGCAAAAAAGACGGAGGGATGTGATGGTTGCTTGTCCGTTTATTTTACCAGGCCACTTATTACTGGGAGTGGTTAGGTTTTGTGATATGACGGCTTTACTGCCGCGCCATGAGCAGGGTGAGAGGTGAGACTCCCGTGCAGCGCCGCCCTCTACACTTGTACTACATCGGTCGTGGTTTATTAGTCCCCCATTGAATTTGACTGAAGATTTAACTGACAAAATGTTAGTGCATGTCAACAAAAACTATATCATTGGATTCGTATTTGAACATAGTTTTGAATGATATAATTTTAGGTGACATGCATCAGCATTTATCGTACTATATATAATGTTAGTTCAATTTTTGGTCGTACTAATCTATAGTAGTAAGGTGCCCGTGCGTTGCACCGAAGAGTGAAATGCATTGATCGGGGAGTTGTTTATTTTGACAAAGGATGTGGGGGTCATCTCATGTGTAACGGGTATCGATAGGTTTCTTTGGATATTATTTCATCTCTAGAGCTCACAAACATCCGGGTGAAATAGATAAAAAGGTATCTTTTGCAAACAAAAGCGTTCAACTGTTCAACCTGCATCCAAAACTTGTGAAGAAATAACACTTATTGTGCTTTGCAAGAAATGATCTTTAAGAATTAGTTTTTGAGTATCGATTGTTATACATGTTGGCTACAGATGACATGGCACTTTCTTATAGTCAACAGTTGGCTATACTATTAAGTAATATTAACCATGCCCTTATACACCTAGACAGAGGGATTAAATCAGGATGACTTGCAAGCGGGCAGAGGAGATGTAAGAAATGGTTCATCGTAAGTCTTTCACCAGTACTATAGTAAAAATTCATACATGGAAGATTCTAGACTAAACCATAAACGGATACACTTTTACTCATGCGCGATACTCCAATAGAGCAAGATCATGCATGGAAGTCTCCACATGCTTTGACAGCGGATTACATTGAGCGAAGACTAATGATCAACATTTAACTTGATAATGCAGATGTCCAGGCGAACCTCCTTGGAGTCCCCGTGCGCATTGTTGGGGTCAAATAATACCATGCGTCTTCCATGTCCACATCGGCGGGAAGGTCCTAGCTCGGCAAAGTCCAAGTCAACTTGACGTAGCCAGTGTCGCCGCCCACGTACCTCTGAGGGGTAGTAATAGTGAGCACGCACGCGTACATCGGCCTCGTGTCAGTGTCAGTGTCAGCGGCATCGCCCCTGACGCACACTACAGAGATGTGGCGGCGGCCTGCACGGGCCTCGCCGGTGGCCATGATCAAGAGGAAGACGCTGCCGTCCTCCTCCGAGACTAGCAGGCGGCGCTAATCCTCCAGCGACTCCGGCACGGTGAACGGGTAGCACATCTCGTACTTGATGTTCTTCGCCAAGGGCCAGTAGTGATTGCCGCACGCCTGCGTCAGGTGATGCACGATGTCCGCCGGCGAGCCCCAAAACGGCACCGGGAAATCATAGTAGTAGACGGAGGGCTCCTTGGAGGCATCGACCAGGCCGTCCATGAAACGGGAGTGGCCGTAGGGGACGTTCCGCCAGTTGAATATATGAGCAAGTTACTACGAGATTTAGTCCGAATAAGCACAAAATAAATCATGCGGCTATAACAGAGATTAAACTAATCATGCGGACTAGCATAGTAGATGAACAGATCGAATCTAGGACACAGACTAGAAACATGAATTCTACCACGATTTCAAACAGGAAGGACAGAAACACATACGGTGCAACGGGAGCAGCACCTTTGGCGTTGAGGTTGTCTCCCATGTCGTTGAGGAAGAGGTTGCCGAGGTCGGGGAAGAAGTCGTCGTCGGTGAAGTCATCGCTGCTAGCAGTCGTGAGAGTGCGCTCCCCAAATTTCAACAGCGCCCGCCGAATGGAGCGTAGGAGGGAGTGGGTGTAGGGGACGTTGCGGCCGCCGAATGGAGCGCAGGAGTAGCCCATGAAGCACTAGATGGTGCTCCTCCCTAGTATCTATTCTTATCTCTATCTCTACTACTCTTCTTTGTTTTTTATAATATACTAGTTGTAGTTGTCAAATTGAATAGTACTGCGCCGTCAACTACACGCCCGGCTGAACACGCCTCCTCGCCTCCATCAAACCCCTCCGTTAAACCCGCATGCAAACCGAGAAACCTACTCCGACCCGCGGGAGGAAATTTGCCGGTTGCCGTTGGAGAATAATAGAGTCACGTCCAATCCATTTGAGTTAATTGCGTGTATGATTCTCCCTCTATAAAAAGTTAATTGCATCCTTAATCTTGTATTCTAAGTACTATGTGGGTTCCACTGTCAGTACATTGTACATGACTTGCAGGCTGGCTACAGATTCGTACAGAAAGTTAAAAAGAAACAAATACATGACTTGCAGGATTGGAGTTAGCACTGATGGTGGTTCGTAGTCGTTCCACGCTCGGGCATTGAAGTTTGTAACTATTTTAGATTAGAACATACTACTCCTCCGGTGCTAGTAGTAGAGCAGAGTCCTACTCCACTACAAAAGGAAGTCTCTGGAACAATCTGGCATGGTGGCCGCTGCTGGCGCCGTCCATCCCCATGCCTCCGCCCAGTCCGACCACTAGTCACCACCACGCCCCACTCCTCCTCACCTCTATCATCTTTCTCGACATATCATTTTTCGATGAAATGGTCGACATACTATTTTCCGATAAAATTCTCAAGATATCATTAGTTTTTACACATGGGATTACTCCTGCCCACGATCAAGAGGAAGACGCTCCCGTCCTCCTCCGAGACTAGCAGGCGGCGGTGATCCTCCAGTGACTCCGGCATGGTGAACGGGTAGCACGTCTCGTACTTGATGTTCTCCGCCAAGGGCCAGCAGTGACCGCTGCACGCATCCATGAGGTGATGCACCATGTCCGCCGGCGAGCCACAAAACGGCATCGGGCACTCATAGCAGTGGACGAAGGGCTCCTTGCAGGCATCGACCAGGCCGTCCATGAAATGGGAGTGGCTGTAGGGGACGTTGCGCTAGTTGAATATATGAGCAAGTTACTATGAGATTTAATCCGAATAAGCACAAAATAAATGATGACGGCTATAACAGAGATGAAACTAATCATGTGGACTAGCATAGTAGTAGGATAGAGAGTAGAAACATGAATTCTACCACGATTTCGAACAGGAAGGACAGAAACACATACGGTGCAACGGGAGCAGCACCGTTGGCGTTGAGGTTGTCGCCCATGTCCAAACACCATGTAGACACGGTCTTTGAGCACGGTTCGTAGTCGTTCCATGCTCGGGCATTGAAGTTTTTAACTATTTTAGATTAGAATATACTACTCCTCCGGTGCTACTAGTAGAGCAGAGTCCTACTCTACTACTCTACTCAAGCAAGTTAGGGCATAGCACTGTAGGGAGTACCAGTACTGTGATCACTCAAGCAAGTTGTCTGGCATCGACATGACCCTACGCTGTTGGTATGTGTCTCGTAAGTCAAGCGGCGTGCTGTAGTCATCATCACTTGTCCACTTCCCGCAGCACATATTTGCTTCTCCATCTTTGTCCGCACATAATCTCGTCCAATCTTCCATCCCCGCTAACAATGGCAGAACCGAGCAGTGTCCGCCGAAAGAGTGGCTGGAATTCGCTCCCCACAGAGGTAATCAAGCTCATTGTTTCGCGTGTGGACAATCTCAATACCATGCCGCTCGCCGCGTGCTCGTCGGGGCTGTACCGTTTACTCAAAGCCCTCAGGCCGGAGCTTTTTAAGCCAGCTCCTTGCTTGCTGATGCCGCCTGATCTTTAGAAACGGCGTGTCACGCAGGATAACGATCGTAGGGTGGCGAGCATCAACCCCCTTGACTGCGATCCGATCCCCGTCAGCCTCAACTACATTAACGGTATGTACTAGGTCGGCATGAACACGTCTTGGATGGTGCTCGTCGACGGTCGCGGCAGCTGGATGCTCGTGGAGGTCTACACCCGGCGATTGATCCCCCTTCCTTCGATTAACACTGCACTGCTTTGGCACCGCGGCCCAGAATACTCGGAATCTTACAATAACCAACATGATACCAAGTTTGATTTGCTCAAGGTTGTAATCTGCCAAGTGCCCACTGTTGGAAATATGCCCTAGAGGCAATAATAAAATGGTTATTATTATATTTCCTTGTTCATGATAATTGTCTATTGTTCATGCTTTAATTGTGTTATCCGGAAATCGTAATACATGTGTGAATACATAGACCATAACATCTCCCTAGTGAGCCTCTAGTTGACTAGCTCGTTGATCAATCGATGGTTACGATTTCCTGACAATGGACATTGGATGTCATTGATAACGGGATCACATCATTAGGAGAATGATGTGATGGACAAGACCCAATCCTAAGCATAGCACTAGATCGTGTAGTTCGTTTGCTAAAGCTTTTCTAATGTCAAGTATCATTTCCTTAGACCATGAGATCGTGCAACTCCCGGATACCGTAGGAATGCTTTGGGTGTACCAAACGTCACAACGTAACTGGGTGGCTATAAAGGTGCACTACAGGTATCTCCGAAAGTGTCTGTTGGGTTGGCTCGGATCGAGACTGGGATTTGTCACTCCGTATGACGGAGAGGTATCTCTAGGCCCACACGGTATTGCGTCATCATAATAAGCTCAATGTGACTAAGTAGTTAGTCACGGGATCATGCATTACGGAACGAGTAAAGTGACTTGCCGGTAACGAGATTGAACAAGGTATTGGGATACCGACGATCGAATCTCGGGCAAGTAAAGTACCGATTGACAAAGGGAATTGTATACGGGATTGCTTGAATCCTCGACATCGTAGTTCATCCGATGAGATCATCGTGGAACATGTGGGAGCCAACATGGGTATCTAGATCCCGCTGTTGGTTATTGGCTAGAGAGGTGTCTCGGTCATGTCTGCATGATTCCCGAACCCGTAGGGTCTACACACTTAAGGTTCGATGACGCTAGGGTTATAAGGAAGGTTTGTATGTGATTACCGAATGTTGTTTGGAGTCCCGCATGAGATCCCGGACATCACGAGGAGTTCCGAAATGGTCCGGAGGTAAAGATTTATATATGGGAAGTCACCATACGGTCACCGAAAATATTCGGGGGTATACCGGTATTGTACCGGGACCACCGGAGGGGTTCCGGGGGTCCACCGGGAGGGTCCACCTGCCCCGGAGGGCCTTATGGGCTGTAGGTGGAAGGGAACTAGCCCTTAGTGGGCTGGGCGCCAACCCCCTAGGGCCCATGCGCCTAGGGTTTGGGGGGGAACCCTAAAGGGGGGCGCCCCCCTTGCTTGGGGGGCAAGCTCCCTCCCCCCTTGGCCGCCGCCCCCCCTCTAGATCTCATCTAGAGGGGCCGGCCCCCTTCCCCCTTCTCCCTATAAATAGAGGGGTGAGGGAGGGCTGCGGCACCACATCCAAGGCGCAGCCCCTCCCCTCCCCAACACCTCTCCTCCTCCGCGTGTGCTTGGCGAAGCCCTGCCGGAGAACTGTCACTCCACCACCACCACGCCGTCGTGCTGCTGTTGGAGCCTTCTTCCTCAACCTCTCCCTCCTCCTTGCTGGATCAAGGCATGGGAGACGTCACCGCTCCGTACGTGTGTTGAACGCGGAGGTGCCGTCCGTTCGGCTCTTGGATCATCGGTGATTTGGATCACGACGAGTACGACTCCATCAACCCCGTTCTCTTGAACGCTTCCGCTCACGATCTACAAGGGTATGTAGATGCACTCCTCCCCTCTCGTTGCTAGTAAACTCCATAGATTGATCTTGGTGATGCGTAGAAAATTTTAATTTCTGCTACGATCCCCAACAGTGGCATCATGAGCTAGGTCTATGCGTAGTTTCTATGCACGAGTAGAACACAAGTTGTTGTGGGCGTCGATTTTGTCAATTTACTTGCCGTTACTAGTCTTATCTTGATTCGGCGGCATTGTGGGATGAAGCGGCCTGGACCGACCTTCCACGTACGCTTACGTGAGACAGGTTCCATCGACTGACATGCACTAGTTGCATAAGGTGGCTAGCGGGTGTCTGTCTCTCCCACTTTAGTCGGATCGGATTCGATGAAAAGGGTCCTTATGAAGGGTAAATAGAAATTGGCATATCACGTTGTGGTTTTGGCGTAGGTAAGAATCGTTCTTGCTAGAAACCTATAGCAGCCACGTAAAAGTTTGCAACAACAATTAGAGGACGTCTAACTTGTTTTTGCAGCAAGTGTCATGTGATGTGATATGGCCAGAAGGATGTGATGAATGATATATGTGATGTATGAGATTGATCATGTTCTTGTAATAGGAATCACGACTTGCATGTCGATGAGTATGACAACCGGCAGGAGCCATAGGAGTTGTCTTAATTTATTTATGACCTGCGTGTCAACTGGAACGTCATGTAATTACTTTACTTTATTGCTAACCGTTAGCCATAGTAGTAGAAGTAATAGTTGGCGAGACAACTTCATGAAGACACGATGATGGAGATCATGATGATGGAGATCATGGTGTCATGCCGGTGACGATGATGAACATGGCGCCCCGAAGATGGAGATCAAAAGGAGCAAAATGATATTGGCCATATCATGTCACTATTTGATTGCATGTGATGTTTATCATGTTTTACATCTTATTTGCTTAGAACGACGGTAGCATAAATAAGATGATCCCTCGCTAAAATTTCAAGAAAGTGTTCCCCCTAACTGTGCACCGTTGCGAAGGTTCGTTGTTCCGAAGCACCACGTGATGATCGGGTGTGATAGGTTCTAACGTTCGCATACAACGGGTGTAAGCCAGATTTACACACGCAATACACTTAGGTTGACTTGACGAGCCTAGCATGTACAGACATGGCCTCGGAACACAAGAGACCGAAAGGTCGAACATGAGTCGTATAGCAGATACGATCAACATGAAGATGTTCACCGATGATGACTAGTCCGTCTCACGTGATGATCGGACACGGCCTAGTTGACTCGGATCATGTATCACTTAGATGACTAGAGGGATGTCTGTCTGAGTGGGAGTTCGTTAATAATTTGATTAGATGAACTTAATTATCATGAACTTAGTCTAAAAACCTTTACAATATGTCTTGTAGATCAAATGGCCCACGCTAATGTTGCCCTCAACTTCAACGCGTTCCTAGAGAAAACCAAGCTGAAAGACGATGGTAGCAACTACACGGACTGGGTCCGTAACCTGAGGATTATCCTCATAGCTGCCAAGAAAGCATATGTCCTTGAAGCACCGCTAGGTGATGCACCTGTTTTCCCAGCAACTCAAGACGTTCTGAACGCCTGGCAGTCACGTAGTGATGATTACTCCCTGGTTCAGTGCGGCATGCTTTACAGCTTAGAACCGGGGCTCCAAAAGCGTTTTGAGCAGCACGGAGCATATGAGATGTTCCAAGAGCTGAAAATGGTTTTCCAAGCTCATGCCCGGGTCGAGAGATATGAAGTCTCCGACAAGTTCTACAGTTGTAAGATGGAGGAGAATAGTTCCGTCAGCGAACACATACTCAAAATGTCTGGGTTGCACAACCGCTTGTCTCAGCTGGGAGTTAATCTCCCGGATGACGCGGTCGTTGACAGAATCCTTCAGTCGCTCCCACCTAGCTACAAGAGCTTTGTGATGAACTTCAATATGCAGGGGATGGAAAAGACCATTCCTGAGGTATATTCAATGCTGAAATCAGCGGAGGTGGAGATCAAAAAGGAACATCAAGTGTTGATGGTGAATAAAACCACTAAGTTCAAGAAAGGCAAGGGTAAGAAGAACTTCAAGAAAGACGGCAAGGGAGTTGCCGCGCCCGGTAAGCAAGCTGCCGGGAAGAAGACAAAGAATGGACCCAAGCCTGAGACTGAGTGCTTTTATTGCAAGGGAAACGGTCACTGGAAGCGGAACTGCCCCAAGTACTTAGCGGATAAGAAGGCCGGCAATACCAAAGGTATATGTGATATACATGTTATAGATGTGTACCTAACCAGCGCTCGTAGTAGCTCCTGGGTATTTGATACCGGTGCGGTTGCTCATATTTGTAACTCAAAGCAGGAGCTGCGGAATAAGCGGAGACTGGCGAAGGACGAGGTGACGATGCGCGTCGGGAATGGTTCCAAGGTCGATGTGATCGCCGTCGGCACGCTACCTCTACATTTACCTACGGGACTAGTTTTAAACCTCAATAATTGTTATTTAGTGCCAGCTTTGAGCATGAACATTGTATCTGGATCTCGTTTAATGCGAGATGGCTACTCATTTAAATCCGAGAATAATGGTTGTTCTATTTATATGAGAGATATGTTTTATGGTCATGCCCCGCTGGTCAATGGTTTATTCTTAATGAATCTCGAACGTGATGTTACACATATTCATAGTGTGAATGCCAAGAAATGTAAGGTTGATAATGATAGTCCCACATACTTGTGGCACTGCCGCCTTGGTCACATTGGTGTCAAACGCATGAAGAAACTCCATGCAGATGGACTTTTGGAGTCTCTTGATTATGAATCATTTGACACGTGCGAACCATGCCTCATGGGCAAAATGACCAAGACTCCGTTCTCCGGAACAGTGGAGCGAGCAACCAACTTATTGGAAATCATACATACTGATGTGTGCGGTCCAATGAGCGTTGAGGCTCGCGGTGGCTATCGTTATGTTCTCACCCTCACTGATGACTTGAGTAGATATGGGTATGTCTACTTAATGAAACACAAGTCTGAGACCTTTGAAAAGTTCAAGGAATTTCAGAGTGAGGTTGAGAATCAACGTGACAGGAAAATAAAGTTCTTACGATCAGATCGTGGAGGGGAATATTTGAGTCACGAATTTGGCACACACTTAAGGAAATGTGGAATTGTTTCACAACTCACGCCGCCTGGAACACCTCAGCGTAATGGTGTGTCCGAACGTCGTAATCGCACTCTATTGGATATGGTGCGATCTATGATGTCTCTTACCGATCTACCGCTATCATTCTGGGGTTATGCTTTAGAGACTGCCGCATTCACTTTAAATAGGGCTCCGTCGAAATCCGTTGAGACGACACCGTATGAATTATGGTTTGGAAAGAAACCTAAGCTGTCGTTTCTTAAAGTTTGGGGATGCGATGCTTATGTCAAGAAACTTCAACCTGAAAAGCTCGAACCCAAGTCGGAAAAATGCGTCTTCATAGGATACCCTAAGGAAACCATTGGGTATACCTTCTACCTCAGATCCGAAGGCAAGATCTTCGTTGCCAAGAACGGGTCCTTTCTGGAGAAAGAGTTTCTCTCGAAAGAAGTAAGTGGGAGGAAAGTGGAACTTGATGAGATGACCCCTCTCGAACCAGAAAGTAGCGCAGCACAAGAAAATGTTTCTGTGGTGCCTGCACCGACTAGAGAGGAAGTTAATGATGACGATCATGATCAAGTTACCACTGAACTTCGTAGGTCCACAAGGACACGTTCCGCACCAGAGTGGTACGGCAACCCTGTCCTGGAAATCATGTTGTTGGACAACGGTGAACCTTCGAACTATGAAGAAGCAATGGCGGGTCCAGATTCCAACAAATGGCTTGAAGCCATGCAATCCGAGATAGGATCCATGTATGAAAACAAAGTATGGACTTTGACAGACTTGCCCGATGATCGGCGAGCGATAGAAAATAAATGGATCTTTAAGAAGAAGACGGACGCGGATGGAAATGTTACCATCTATAAAGCTCGACTTGTCGCTAAGGGTTATCGACAAGTTCAAGGAGTTGACTACGATGAGACCTTCTCACCCGTAGCGAAGCTGAAGTCCGTCCGAATCATGTTAGCAATTGCCGCATTCTACGATTATGAAATATGGCAAATGGACGTCAAAACGGCATTCCTTAACGGCTTCCTTAAGGAAGAATTGTATATGATGCAGCCGGAAGGTTTTGTCGATCCTAAGAATGCTGACAAAGTATGCAAGCTCCAGCGCTCAATCTATGGGCTGGTGCAGGCATCTCGGAGTTGGAACATTCGCTTTGATGAGATGATCAAAGCGTTTGGGTTTACGCAGACTTATGGAGAAGCCTGTGTTTACAAGAAAGTGAGTGGGAGCTCTGTAGCATTTCTCTTATTATATGTGGATGACATACTATTGATGGGAAATGATATAGAATTCTTGGAAAGTATAAAGGCCTACTTGAATAAGTGTTTTTCAATGAAGGACCTTGGAGAAGCTGCTTACATATTAGGCATCAAGATCTATAGAGATAGATCGAGACGCCTCATAGGTCTTTCACAAAGCACATACCTTGACAAGATATTGAAGAAGTTCAATATGGATCAGTCCAAGAAGGGGTTCTTGCCTGTATTGCAAGGTGTGAGATTGAGCACGGCTCAATGCCCGACCACGGCAGAAGATAGAGAAAAGATGAGTGTCGTCCCCTATGCCTCGGCCATAGGGTCTATTATGTATGCCATGCTGTGTACCAGACCTGATGTAAACCTTGCCGTAAGTTTGGTAGGAAGGTACCAAAGTAATCCCGGCATGGAACACTGGACAGCGGTCAAGAACATCCTGAAGTACCTGAAAAGGACTAAGGATATGTTTCTCGTTTATGGAGGTGACGAAGAGCTCGTCGTAAAGGGTTACGTCGATGCTAGCTTCGACACAGATCTGGATGACTCTAAGTCACAAACCGGATACGTGTATATTTTGAATGGTGGGGCAGTCAGCTGGTGCAGTTGCAAGCAAAGCGTCGTGGCGGGATCTACATGTGAAGCGGAGTACATGGCAGCCTCGGAGGCAGCACATGAAGCAATCTGGATGAAGGAGTTCATTGCCGACCTAGGAGTTATTCCCAATGCATCGGGGCCGATGACTCTCTTCTGTGACAACACTGGAGCTATTGCCCTTGCCAAGGAGCCCAGGTTTCACAAGAAGACCAGGCACATCAAGCGTCGCTTCAACTCCATTCGTGAAAATGTTCAAAATGGAGACATAGATATTTGTAAAGTGCATACGGATTTGAATGTCGCAGATCCGTTGACTAAACCTCTTCCACGAGCGAAACATGATCAACACCAGAACTCTATGGGTGTACGATTCATCACAATGTAACTAGATTATTGACTCTAGTGCAAGTGGGAGACTGTTGGAAATATGCCCTAGAGGCAATAATAAAATGGTTATTATTATATTTCCTTGTTCATGATAATTGTCTATTGTTCATGCTTTAATTGTGTTATCCGGAAATCGTAATACATGTGTGAATACATAGACCATAACATGTCCCTAGTGAGCCTCTAGTTGACTAGCTCGTTGATCAATAGATGGTTACGGTTTCCTGACCATGGACATTGGATGTCATTGATAACGGGATCACATCATTAGGAGAATGATGTGATGGACAAGACCCAATCCTAAGCATAGCACTAGATCGTGTAGTTCGTTTGCTAAAGCTTTTCTAATGTCAAGTATCATTTCCTTAGACCATGAGATCGTGCAACTCCCGGATACCGTAGGAATGCTTTGGGTGTACCAAACGTCACAACGTAACTGGGTGGCTATAAAGGTGCACTACAGGTATCTCCGAAAGTGTCTGTTGGGTTGGCTCGGATCGAGACTGGGATTTGTCACTCCGTATGACGGAGAGGTATCTCTGGGCCCACTCGGTATTGCATCATCATAATGAGCTCAATGTGACTAAGTAGTTAGTCACGGGATCATGCATTACGGAACGAGTAAAGTGACTTGCCGGTAACGAGATTGAACGAGGTATTGGGATACCGACGATCGAATCTCGGGCAAGTAAAGTACCGATTGACAAAGGGAATTGTATACGGGATTGCTTGAATCCTCGACATCGTGGTTCATCCGATGAGATCATCGTGGAACATGTGGGAGCCAACATGGGTATCCAGATCCCGCTGTTGGTTATTGGCTAGAGAGGTGTCTCGGTCATGTCTGCATGATTCCCGAACCCGTAGGGTCTACACACTTAAGGTTCGATGACGCTAGGGTTATAAGGAAGGTTTGTATGTGATTACCGAATGTTGTTCGGAGTCCCGGATGAGATCCCGGACGTCACGAGGAGTTCCGGAATGGTCCGGAGGTAAAGATTTATATATGGGAAGTCACCATACGGTCACCGGAAATATTCGGGGGTATACCGGTATTGTACCGGGACCACCGGAGGGGTTCCGGGGGTCCACCGGGAGGGTCCACCTGCCCCGGAGGGCCTTATGGGCTGTAGGTGGAAGGGAACCAGCCCTTAGTGGGCTGGGCGCCAACCCCCCTAGGGCCCATGCGCCTAGGGTTTGGGGGGAACCCTAAAGGGGGGCGCCCCCCTTGCTTGGGGGGCAAGCTCCCTCCCCCCTTGGCCGCCGCCCCCCTCTAGATCTCATCTAGAGGGGCCGGCCCCCTTCCCCCTTCTCCCTATAAATAGAGGGGTGAGGGGAGGGCTGCAGCACCACATCCAAGGCGCAGCCCCTCCCCTCCCCAACACCTCTCCTCCTCCGCGTGTGCTTGGCGAAGCCCTGCCGGAGAACTGTCACTCCACCACCACCACGTCGTCGTGCTGCTGTTGGAGCCTTCTTCCTCAACCTCTCCCTCCTCCTTGCTGGATCAAGGCGTGGGAGACGTCACCGCTCCGTACATGTGTTGAACGCGGAGGTGCCGTCCGTTCGGCGCTTGGATCATCGGTGATTTGGATCACGACGAGTACGACTCCTTCAACCCCGTTCTCTTGAACGCTTCCGCTCGCGATCTACAAGGGTATGTAGATGCACTCCTCCCCTCTCGTTGCTAGTAAACTCCATAGATTGATCTTGGTGATGCATAGAAAATTTTAATTTCTGCTACGATCCCCAACACCCACAAGATCTGCGAATTATAAAGACTTCAGGCTAATTGCGTTCTTCAACCGCGGTCTCGCCTATCTGACAGGTCACTGCGGTACATGGATAAATCTGCACGTCCATCGCAGGATCATACATCCTCCATGGTTCTCTGATGCCATTGAACACAAGGGCTTCATTTACGCTGTCGACTCCTTCTATGGCTGGACGTATTGCTGGCCTACTCCAGTCATCGCTACAAACGGTTGTTACAGCAGTATGTTACTTTCCTATGATATCATGATGGCTTGCTTATATTACTGTCAACATTTGCTGGAAAAAAATTCATGCTCATAACATGTTGTTCTTGAGATTGACTAAATCAAGAGCCCTTTTTTATTTGACTCCAACTTGATATGATGTTGTAGGCCGCCTGGTGTCCCTACCCTTCCTAATCCCAGAACCTTTCAAAGAAAAGCGGCATGGCAGTTGCAGGTGGTTCACGACGGCGAAAGATTGATGATCGTTCGCACGTACCAGACGTGTTATCTCGCAGAATACAATCACAGTCACTGCAAGGTCTTTGAGCAGGATCCCAGCTTCTCTGGGCCTTCAGGAATTTTTGACTGGAGGCTGGTAAGTAGCCTTGGTACACGCTCTCTGTTTGTCGGACTGAATTATCCGATTAACCAGGAGATAACCAACGGCAAGGATCATGATGGCAGCGCGGTTTCGTTCATTAGGCAAAACTGTGTGTACACAGCGTACCATGCGTCTCTGCATGCACCATACCCTGATATGTGCCCCCACGCTCTGCAGCCCAAAGTAGGAGAGAGGGTCGCAAGTATCAGACTTCGACCTGCTGGCTGGAGTTTCCCCCGTCAGGCACCCATCTGGTTCAAGCCGCCAGCCAATGTCCACAGCTTAATAAATAGTAACGTCTAACTGAGCCAGTTAGTTAGATGCGTACACTTGGTGTAGTAGGATCTTTATTTAGTTTGATGCATACACTTGTTCTTTTTTGGTAGCCCTTTTGTAATGATGGCTGATGTTTGGTTTGGAAGAAAGAGCTGCGTCTTCACTCTTCTGGCCTGCTTACTGCTTCTGTTGCACCCCCAGCCCTGGTTGCTGCTGCTGTTTTCAATGTACAATCAGTAGTATATTTCGTCTGTTGGTTGAATAAATGTGTTGTTAGAACAACAAACACAATGTTTTGAAAGTCGTTGCACGGTTCGATCCTTTAGTGCCCCATACCGTACGTAGCGCATACTATTTTTCGTACGGAACACATTTTCCACTTGTTGATAGCATGCAGCCCACTGATGAAGGCCCAATAGAGAAGCCCATAATTAACTGGAAGGGAGGCTCTCACATGAATCTGGCCCAGGTACATGCTCATGGTCCCGTAAACATAAATAAGTAAGTAAATAAATAAATAAAGCTAAATGCTCATGCACCAGTTCTTTGGGAAAATAGGTAGCCTAGTATTTCTTTTTGAAGAATACCCAAGCTAGGCCTATTTGTTTTCTCCGAATTACTGGGCTGCAAATCTTTCAAGACGAGGAGGGATGCATTCCGTCCTGGCTTAAGAGTATGGTCAATGTCTGTTAAAAGTAATATCAAAAGGGGTTGAAAATTCCAAAAAAATTATAGCAAATGGGATATAAGTTTCTTTTTTTGTTTTTGTTCTTCACTGATATCTTATACGTATTTCATTGGATTTAACATGACATAGTACTAATTTATTTTTAAATTTGTTTTAGTATGGCTATTAATTTTTGGATTAAGAATATTTCGTTCCCCGGCAAAAATTTGTGAATTTTCAAAATTTCCCACATATTTAGTTAATTTTTTGACCCTGGTACTGACCAGAAAATGGGCCAGCAATTCTAAAAATGGAAAATGGGCTGCAATAAATTCCATATGAATTAGAAAATGAGTAAAAATTATAAAAATAATAGCAAATGGGCTGTACACGCCATAGATTTCGAGGCTGACTTGTTTACGCAAGGCTTTGTCAGTGAACACACGATTCTAGCAGCAGTGAGTGTTGGATGTCCATCCAACGGCCGACGTGCTTCTTCAATCTCTGATCTTCCTGCTCCAGCCGCCTAAACTAGCGCCGGCGGGACTGCCTGCTCCCTCCTCTTGTGGCCCGCTGTGATGCCGCGCAGGCTTCCCCGGCCCACCCTACTCCTCCGCTGGCCTGGCCGCACGCAATCAACTGCCTCCTTATTACGCAAAAAAATGATTCCTCCCACTGACATCTGGGGCGCACCGGTTGGGAGGCTGACCTGTGGGCCTACTAAGTTGACGCGTACGCAGGGCTTGTCAACTTAGTCAACAAACGATTCTAGCAGCAGTAACCGTTGGATTTGAATCGAACGGTCCTGCTGCTTCTTCAATCGCTGCTCTTCTTGCACCAGCCACCCAAACCAGCGCCGGAGAGACCGCCTGCTCCTGCCTCCAGTGGCCGGCTATGCTGCCATTGAGGCCTCATCGCCCCCTACTACTCCCACCGCTAGCCAGGCCCTGCGGCGACGGCAGCCTCACACCGCAGCCGAACCAGTGAGCCCTCGTACTCCTCTCCGCGTGGGCATCCACTGCCGCGTCTTCCCCGGCTCCGCGTCGTCCCCTTCCTAGGCCTCACCGTCGTCCACCGCCTTGGTGCTCTCGGCGCGGCGTGGTCAACGTGGTCAACGACATTCCATCGGAAGAGTACTGTACGTGGAGAGGCTGACAGCTGGGTCGACGGCCACAGCCAAGTTTTTTTGTTATTTGCCAAGTAAGTCGCTTTGTCAGGCCTGTTGGGCTGCAAATCTTTCAAGACGAGGAAAGCTTTCATTCGGCTGGCCGAGAAAATGGCCCATCAGTAATGAGAAATGGGTTGTACATTTTTAAAACACATCAAACCGGCAATTAGTTTCAAATATCTTTTTTTTCATTTCGAGATTTTAAATTACATTAATTTTTATGCGTGGAGAATTTGTTGGATTTTATATTGATATACATTTATTTTTAAAATCAGTTTGAATGTGAGTCGAAATTTCGGGATTAAAAACAGTTCGGACCGCACCGAAATATGCAAAATTTCGTATAATTTTTTAACCGTGGCCACAATATGGCCTGTAATGCTAACAAAAAGAATATGGGCTCCAAAAAAACCTTAATAATTAGCAAATGGGCTATAAATTATTAGAGATAATGGCAGATGGGCTGTATGCTGTTTTCCACATATTTGAGGCTTTCCTAAAAAAAAAGGTTGACGCACAAGCACTCACTGTTGGATGTCCATCCAACGGCCGTCGTGCTTCTTCAATCTCTGCTCTTCCTGCTCCAGCCGCTCAAACAAGCGCCGGCGGGACTTCCTGCTCCCTCCTCCCCGTGGCCGGCTCTGCTGCCGCGCAGGCCTCACCGCCCCACCGTACTCCCATCGCTGGCCTAGCCATCCCTCTACTCACACACACCTGCTGTTATTCTCAGGCGACGGTAGACGAACCAGTAAACCCTCGTACAGTCGTACTCCCCTCCGCTTGGGAAACAACTGCCGAGTCTTCCCTGCCTCCGTGTCGTTCCCTTCCTAGGCCTCGCCGTCGTCCACCGCCCTGGTGCTCTCGGCGCGGCCTGGTCAACATGGTCAACGACCGACATGCATCTGAAGTGGACTGTACGTGGAGAGGCTGACAGCTGGGTCCACGGCCGCACGCAAGGAAATGCCTCCTTATTACGCGCAAAATAATGATTCATCCACCTGACATCAGGGACCCACCGAAAGGGCCTCTGTATTTCGTAAAAAAAACGTTACCACCGCTGACAGCTCGGACCCACCAGCTATATCTTCGCACGCAAGGAAGTGCCTCCTTATTACGCACAAAAAATGAATACTCCCCCTGCTAGCTGGGACCCACCATGGTGGGAGGCTGACTTGTGGGCCTACTAAGTTGACTGGGACGGGGGCCTTTGTCAACTTTAGTCAATATGAACAATTCTAGCTCCAGTGATCGTATGATGTCCATCCAACGGCCGTAATGCTTCTTCAACCTCTGGTCTTCTTGCTCCAGCCGCCCAAAGCAGCGCCGGTCGTGCCGCATGCTCCTGCCTCCCGTGGCCGGTTGTGCTACCGCGGAGGCCTCACCGCCCCCTACTATTCCCACCACTGGTCAGGCCCTGCGGCGACGGCAGCCTCGTACGTACATACGGGCAGGGTCTCGAACGCCTACTCGCGCATACGTACGGCCAGGGCTCGTGTACATGGCTGGGTCCGAACGGAGAAACAGCGTCGTCATCGTGTTCATGGGGAGCCAACCGGCTGGGTCGGAACGGAATGCGTCGTCGTGTTCATCGGGAGGGCTTGGACGGAACAGCCGATGGAAACGAGGCCTGGCGTACCGCAGAACGGAGGAAACGGCCTTGTGTTCGACCGGCCACGTTTGAAACGGGATCCTGTTCATCGGGAGGGGTCTGTCGTACTGCAAAACGGAGGAAACAGACCTCCTACGGTTGAAACGGGGGTCCTGTTGATCGGGAGGGGTGTGGCGTACCGCAAAACGGAGGAAACGGACTTGTGTTGGAGCGCTACGGTCGAAACGGGGTCCTGTTCATCGGGAGGGGTGTGGCGTACCGCAAAACGGGACTCCACGGGATACTGTTCATCTCCACCGTCGACCCCCTCCAACCTCCACGGGCTACTGTTCATCCACTGTCGACCTCCTCCAGCCTCCACCTGCGACTGTTCATCCACGGGCTCCTGTTCATCCAGCCTCCACCACGTGCTACTCCACCGGCTACTGTTCAACCAGCCCTCTCCACGGGCTCCTGTTCAACCACCCCTCCACGGGCTACTGTTCATCCAGCCCTCCACCGTCTACTGTTCATCCTGCCCTCCACGGGGTGGTCCTGTTCATCCTGCCCTCCACGGGGTCCTGTTCATCCAGCCCCAACCGGCTCGATCGATCGGGGTCCTGTTCATCCACCCCCACCGGGAACTGTTCATCCAAACCCCCCAGCAACACTCACTGTTCATCCAGAGGCAGCATCGATCGGCTTCAGTTAGCAGCAGTAGCGAAGGAATCGCTCGACCGGGTTCAGTTAACAGCCACCGATCGATCGCTCGGGTTCA
Organism: Triticum aestivum; assembly: GCF_018294505.1. Classification (NCBI taxonomy): domain Eukaryota; kingdom Viridiplantae; phylum Streptophyta; class Magnoliopsida; order Poales; family Poaceae; genus Triticum; species Triticum aestivum. The sequence continues at coordinate 621,630,219 of NC_057799.1, read as the reverse complement.
GTAACGCGTAGCCTGCGGTGCAATCGCTCGGGTTCAGTTAGAGCCCAACGCCTCGCTCGGGTTCAGTTAGAGCCAACGCCTCGCACACACGCGCGTACGTGTACGAGAGAAACGCGCATCGCTCAGCCCCCGACCTCCCACCGTAACCGGGAACTCCTCAAAATTTTCCTCGCCCTTGCTTCTACCATGGTTTTTTCCGTCATGGACGGCCCAAAGAATGTCATGCAGCTGCGTCTCCGGCCCGCCCAGGAAAAGCCCATTTTCTGTCATGATTTTTTGTCATAGAAGTAGGAGCCCACCACATCTATGATGATACCGGGTTTTGTCACAATTATCATCATAGAAGTGTCATATGTATGACAGAAAAAATTTCCGTTCGGCCCAAAATGTCACGGATGTGTCTATTTTTTGTAGTGACATAGTTCTCGAAACTGTAGGGTCTGCACGCTTAACGTTTGATGACGATTTGTATTATGAGTTATGTGATTTGATGTACCGAAGGTTGTTTGGAGTCCCGGATGAGATCATGGACATGACAAGGAGTCTCGAAATGGGCGAGACATAAAGATTGATATATTGGACCATGTTATTCGGACACCGGAAGTGTTCCGGATAGTTTCGGATAAAACCGGAGTGCCGGAGGGGTTACCAGAACCCTCCGGGGAAGTAATGGGCCTTAGTGGGCCTTAGGGGAGTGAGAGGGCAGCAGCCAGGAGGTGGCGCCCCCCCCCCCCCAAGGGGAGTCTGAGTAGGACTAGGGGAAGGGGGCACGACCCCTCGTTCCCTCTCCTTCCGTCTTCCCCCCTTCCAGCAAGTGGAATCCTACTAGGACTTGGAGTCCTAGTAGGACTCCACTCCTTGGGGCGCGCCTCTAGGGGGCGGCCGGCCTCCTCCTTCCCTCCTTTATATACGGGGGAGGGGGCACCCCATAGACACACAAGTTGATCTTTAGCCGTGTGCGGTGCCCCCTCCACAGTTTTACACCTCGGTCATATCGTCATAGTGCTTAGGCGAAGCCCTATGCCGGTAACTTCATCATCACCGTCACCACGCCGTCGTGCTAACGAAACTCTCCCTCGGCCTCAACTAGATCAAGAGTTCGAGGGACGTCACCGAGCTGAACGTGTGCAGATCGCGGAGGTGCCGTGCGTTCGGTACTTGGATCGGTTGGATCGCGAAGACGTTCGACTACATCAACCGCGTTACTAAACGCTTCCGCTTTCGGTCTACGAGGGTACGTGGACACACTCTCCTCGCTCGTTGCTATGCTTCTCCTAGATAGATCTTGCGTGATCGTAGGATTTTTTTAAAAATACTACATAACCCAACACTAGGAGGGGGGAGGGCTGCGCCAGGGGAAGGGTGCGGCTGCCCTCCCCCCCCCCTCTAATTAAAGGGTGAAGGGGAGAGGGGGCCGGCCCCCTTAGATGCATCTAGAGGGGGCGGCGGCCAGGAGGGGGGACTTGCCCCCTAAGCAGGTGGGAGGCGCCCCCATCCCCTAGGGTTTCCAACCCTAGGCGCATTGGGCCCTTGGGGGTGTACCAGCCCACTAAGGGACTGGTCCCCACCCATATTCAGCCCACTAGGCCCTCCGGGGCAGGTGGCCCCACCCGATGGACCCCGGAACCCTTTTGGTGGTCCCGGTACAATACTGATGACCCCCGAAACTCTTCCGGCGGCTGAAACTAGACTGCCCATATATAAATCTTTACCTCTGGAACTCCTCGTGACGTCCAGGATCTCATCTGGGACTCCAAACAACCTTCTGTAACCACATACAATTTCCCGTTACAACTCTAGCGTCACCGAACCTTAAGTGTGTAGACCCTACGGGTTCAGGAACCATGCAAACATGACCGAGACACCTCTCTGGCCAATAACCAATAGCAGGATCTAGATACCCATATTGGCTCCCACATGTTCCACAATGATCTCTAATCGGATGAACCACGATGTCAGGGATTCAATCAATCCCGTATACAATTCCCTTTGTCCATCGGTATGTTACTTTCCCGAGATTCGATCGTCGGTATCCCCATACCTTGTTCAATCTCGTTACCGGCAAGTATCTTTACTCGTTTCGTAACACATGATCACGTGGCTAACTCCTTAGTCACATTGAGCTCATTACGGATGCATTACCGAGTGGGCCCAGAGATACCTCTCCGTCATACGGAGTGACAAATCCCAGTCTCGATTCATACCAACCCAACAGACACTTTCGGAGATACCTGTAGTGCACCTTTATAGTCACCCAGTTACGTTGTGACGTTTCATACACCCAAAGCATTCCTACGGCATCCGGGAGTTGCACAATCTCATGGTCTAAGGAAATGATACTTCACATTAGAAAAGCTCTAGCAAACGAACTACATGATCTTGTGCTATGCTTAGGATTGGGTCTTGTACATCACATCATTCTCCTAATGATGTGATCCTGTTATCAACGACATCCAATGTCCATGGTTAGGAAACCATAACCATCTATTGATCAACGAGCTAGTCAACTAGAGGCTCACTAGGAACATGTTGTGATCTATGTATTCACACATGTATTACGGTTTCCGATTAATACAATTATAGCATGAACAATAGACAATTATCACTACTAGGAAAACGCTTATAGATAGAAGTTTACCAGTAGCGTTTGTTTATGACCCCACGCTACTAGTAGTTAGTAGTAGCGCTGGCTAGAAAGAGCGCTACTGGTATCAGTTAGCAGCAGCGCTTGTCATCTAAACCAACGCTACTGCTAAGTGTAACACACCACAATATTTGATCAATAAATATTAGCAACGCTTGTCGCCCAACCAGCACTACAGCTAGTGGGCTTAGCAGTAGCGTCGGCCCATTCCCCGCGCTGATGTTAAGCCCACTACCTCCCCCCGCGCGCCCCCGGCCCGGCCTCATCACTCTCACTCACACTCCACACTCCTCCCTAGATCCCCCGCGCGCCGCCGTCGACCCCCGCACGCTACCGTCCCCCGCGCCGGCCCTCCTCCCTGCGTCGGCCGCCCTCGCCCGCGTCGGCCCTCCTCCCCGCCGGCCACCCAGCTCCCCCGCGTCGGCCTCCTTCTCCGCCCCGGCCCCCACGCCGGCTCTCCTCCCGCGCCGGCCCTCATCCACCGAGAGGTACTCCTCCTTCCTTCCTCCTCCTCCCTCCTTCCCTAGTTATAGTTATTAGAGTAGTTATTTTGAATGCTATGTAGTTGAAAAAATGTAGGTTATCAGAATAATGTCGGTTACGATCGAACCCTAGCTAGGACAGATTAGGTATGAACCCTAGTTATTTCGTATGAACCCTAGGTTTTTAAATTTACCTGGTTTTAAAGTTAGGACAAAAATTTAGCTAGGTTTTTAATTAGATGTAGTTAATAGAATTTAGGTGTTTTAAGTGTATTTAAAAGAGTTTTAGGTGTTTTAGTTGTTTTATGTGTAGTTAAAAGAAGTTTAGGTGTTTTAGTTGTTTTAGGTGTAGTTAACAGAATTCTAGGTATTTTTTTAGTTAAAGCAATTGTTGTTATTTTTTTTAGTTAAAGCAATTTTCCTGTTATATGCAAATTTGCAGTGGACATGTCATATTTTGAACATGTCACATTTTGGACATGTCATATTTTTCCGAGTGGCCTATGTTTTGCCAGAAATGTTGATTCGTTTACGTTCTGGCAAATTTTAGGCGCTCGATATGTCCTGTTTTTAGCAAAGGTCATGCCAAATTTTGCTAAGTGTTTATTAATTTTGTTTTCATAATTAAGCATTTTGTTCTCGACGTCGACGATGCCTATCCCGCATCCTCGTCGTCGACTCGGCGGAGGACTCCTGGTTGAGCCGAGGGGCCATGTCCGGGACTGGGCTCCGCCGGGCTGGTACTGGGTTGTGCTACCTTCTGGTGAGCGCACCTTAGTGAGGAGCCAGCCCGTCGTCGACCCGAAGCTTCTTTGGTGGTGGTCACGTGGGCCTGCATCGGTGGAGAGGCTTGAGTCCCCCGCGCAGGTGGTACAGCACCGTGTCATGGAGGAGAACGCGCACGTCCAGCGCTACTTGGTTGCGTTAGCGAATGGCCGGTTCTCCAATACCTGGCAGATTCTTTGGGCATCTCACCGGAGCTATGATCCGGTGATGGTTCCTTCTCTTTGGGTGTCCACCGCGGCCCACTGAACCTAGGGGAGCTATTATTCGAGATGTATTAGTGATATTATATGATGATCTTTGCTACAAACTACTATATATGTATTCGATGATGGATTATTAATTACCTATTAGTTATTTGCTTATTGAATGCAAAAGATGAGCGCGGTTTGTGCTACAAACTACTATATATGTATTCATGATGGATTATATGATGATCTTTGCTACAAACTACTACAAACTATAAATTTTAGGTGTTTTAGTTGTTATATGATGATCTTTGCTACAAACTACTATATATGTATTCGATGATGGATTATTAATTACCTATTAGGAAATGTCTGACGATGAAAGGGAATTCGCTATGTGCGAGTACTGCGAAGATGAGCGCGGTCTGTGCGACAGGCCTCACCTGGTAGAAGGTCGGCGCTTCAGCATCAAGCTCCAAGAGACCTTCGATGTTGAAACGGTATGCAGCGACGACAAGTGTTTTTTGTTATTTTTTGCACGACTTCTCTGCTTCTTCAACGTGTAATTTCCGTCTTTTACAATTCGACTAGCTTATCCCATGCCATGCAATACGCTATGTCTTGCAGAAGATGGATTTTGAAGATCATGAAAGAATGGAGACAAAGATAATTCAACTAAGGACCCATCATGGTTATGATTTTGCTGTAAATCTATACAATTTTGTGAACTCATCCAATTTTGGTTGCCTGAATTGGGAAGCCCTTTGCAAGGCGTATGATTTTCATGAGGGTATGCTTCTCACCTTCGATCTTGGTGATCATGACATCGACGAAAATGATATGACCATTTGGGTCCTTGTTGACACGCTTCCAGTTCTACCGCTGTGTGAGTTTCTTAAACATATTTACTAAGTAATTTATATTGTTTATTTCAAAATATTTGACAGCTTATTTTCATTCTTCAAAAAATGTACGGAAAATGGTAGACAGAACCTACTACTACAATGATGAAGCACAATTAACTTATAAGGAGCAAGATGGTCTTATCACATTTTTTACTAATCTTGAGAATTACAATAGCTATTATCAAACTCCTCCACATTATAGTCAATACGTGCCACTAGTGCACGTGTTGAACTACGGTAACATCAATGGAGATATCATGGTAAGATTTTCTACTATTACGACATCCGTGCGTCTTTTGCATAAATTCTTCTAAAACTAAACTACATTGCTAACTACAAAGTTATTACTATGTTTTTTAACAGAAAATCCCGATGGATTGTGTGCCTCATCTGATGTTGCCGAGAGGTCGCGTTAATGTTATGAGCTTACGGCCACCACGGCCAGGTCAGCCGCAGTATCCACATCACTCATGTCCATACCGGATTTCTATGAGCGAGGAAGCCATGATAATAAATGATTTCAAAAAATGTTTGAACCATCGTAGAGAGCTACTTGGAAGCAACATTGTGCTTAGGCCAAGACTTGGAGACAGGATGATCTCCGTTCTTTATTATGGAGAGTCATTTTTTCTTAATGGAGAGTCAATGTCTATCTTGTTTTATGATATTTTACCTAAGAGAGGGTAGAGTAGGTCCTATGAGAGGAGTAGGTCGTAGCTAGAATGTGTATTTATGTGCTACAATGTGTTAGAGTTGATGATGATGAGGAGGGGTTATGATTATGACTAGTGACCAACTTGTTATATGATGTCTCATTGACGAACATTGTTTGGTGGTGATGACAAGTGGTAATGAAGATGCTATTTAAACAGACTAGTTCATGATGAGTTGTTATTGTATAAAAGATATATCTGTTTAAACATGTACATCGCCAAAATGCTAAAAAAACATCAATGTTAGCAATAGCACTGGCTAAAAACGCGTTACTAGTACTTGAACTTACCAGTAGCGCTGGCCTAAAAACGCGCTACTGCTACAAAATAGTTGTAGCGACGTAGCAGTAGCGCTGGTGCCCGCGCTACTGGTAGCACAAAAACTAGCACTACTGGTGAACTTTTCTCTAATAGTGTATCATGAACAAGGAAATATAATAACCATTTTATTATTGCCTCTAGGGCATATTTCCAACAATGGCTACCTTCAAGAATTTCTAAATCAACCCATCAGAAGTCCTAATATTCAATGTCATCAGCTAGAGAAAAATGTCCTACAACATCTGATTTTGCAGGCGCACGCTAAAATAATAGCCAAAAATGGTGAACATGTGATGGCAATGGATCATTTATTGTTAATAACAGAGCCGAGTTTAACAATGAAACCACTAGCAATGTTGATTTTGTTGTTGTCCTCCAGCACCAGTTTTATTGGTAGTAGCCAAGGATTCCGTCAAGAATTTCTGCATTAAACCATCAAAAGTCCTAATGTCTAATATCATCTTGTAGAAAAAGAAGTACTATAGCATCTGATTTTGCAGGCACACACAGAAACGGTGGCCAAACATGGTGACCTTGTGATGGCGATGGATCGTTTATTGTTAATAACAGAGCCGTGTTTAACAAGGAAACCACTGGTAATGTTGATTTTGTTGTAGTCTTCTTGCACCTCTTTTATTGGTAGTGGCCACGCCTGCCGATAAGAATTCATGCATCAACCCATCAAAAGTCCTAATTTCTAATATCATGTTATAGAAAAAAAATGTCTGACAACATCTGATTATGTAGGCACGCGTAGAAACGATGGCCAAACATGGTGACCTTGTGATGATGATGGATCATTTACCATTAATAATAGAGATGTGTTTAACAAGGAAACCATTGGCAATGATGAATTTTTATAGTCCTCCGGCACCTCTTTGATTGGTAGTGGCCACCGCTGCCATCAAGAATTTCTACATCAACCCATCAAAATCCCTAATGTCTAATATCATCACGTCGAAAAAATGTCCTATAACCTTTGATTTTGCAGGTGCACATGAAACGGTGGCAAAAAATGGCGACCATGTGATGGCGATGGATCGTTTATTTTTAATAACAGAGCCCTGTTTAACATGAAAACCACAGTCGATGTTTGTTTTGTTGTAGTACCCCAGCACCTGTTTTATATATTGGTGGTGGCCACTGCTGCCATCAAGAACTTGTGCATCAACCCATCAAAGTCCTACCTAATGTCCAATATCATCATGTAGCAAAAAGAAATCCTATAGCGTCCGATTTTGCAGGTGCACGTAGAAACGGTGGCCAAACATAGTGACCTTGTGATGGTGATGGGTCGTTTATTGTTAATAACATAGTTGTGTAACAAGAAAAACACAGTCAATGTTGGTTTTGTTGTAGTCCTCCAGCACTAGTTTTATATATTGGCAGTGGCCACGACTGCCGACAAGAAATTCTAAAAATGCCCAATAGCCTCTGATTTTGCAGGTGCTCGAAGAAACTATGGCCAAAGATGGTGACCTTGTGATGGCGATGGATCGTTTATTGTTAATAAGAGATATGTGTTTAATAAGAAAATCACAATCAATATTGGTTTTGTTGTAGTCCTCCAGCACATGTTTTATATATTTGTAGTGGCCATGGCTGCCGTCAAGAACTTGTGTATCAGCCCATCAAAATTCCTACCTAATGTCCAATATCATCATGTAGAAAAAAAATGTCATACAGCCTCTAATTTTGCAGGCACACGCAGAAACGGTGGCCAAGCATGGTGACCTTGTGATGGCGATGGATCATTTGTTGTTAATAACAGAGCCGTGTTTAACAAGAAAACCACAGTCAATATTTGTTTTGTTGTAGTCCTCTAGCACCAGTTTTATATATTGGTAGTGGCCACGGCTGCCGACAAGAAGTTCTAAAAATGTCTTATAGGCTCTGATTTTGCAGGCGCACGAAGAAATGGTGGCCAAACATGGTGACCTTATGATGACAATGGATCGTTTATTGTTAATTACAGTCTTGTTTAACAAGAAAAGCGCAGTTGATGTTGGTTTTGTTGTAGTCCTCCGGCACTTATTTTCTATATTGGTAGTGGCCACGGCTGTCATCAAGAATTTGTGCATCAACCCATCAAAAGTCCTACCTAATGTCCAATATCATCATGTAGAAAATAGATGTCCCACATCCTCTGATTTTGCAGGCGCACGAAGAAACGATGGCCAAACACGGTGACCTTGTGAACCTTGTGATGGCAATGGATCGTTTATTGTTAATAATAGAGGCGTGTTTCACAAGAAAACCACAGTCAATGTTGGTTTTGTTGTAGTCCTTCAACACCTATTTTATATATTGGCAGTGGACACGGCTGCCATCAAGAACTTCTAGAAATGTCCTACGTCCTCTTATTTTGCAGCCGCACGCAGAAACGGTGGCCAAACATGGGGACCTTGTGATGACGATGGATCATTTATTTGTTAATAACAAAGCCATGTTTAACAAAGAAACCATATTCAATGTCGGTTTTGTTGTAGTCCTCCAACACCCGTTATATATATTGGTAGTGCCCACGGCTGCATCAAGCCATGAAAAATCCTACCTAATATCCAATATCATCAGGTCGAAAAAATGTCCCTTTTTTGTACATGACTACTAAACTCACGTTGAAGTCGTGACTGCAAGATTAAACAATTACTCAATAAGTTAAGTTGCGTGCATGAAGCTAATCATTCAATTTAATAGTTATTCAACGTTCAATGTATGCATTGGTTTTCCATGGGCATATGCCACGTCCAGGCAGGCACAAACGCCCCACAGGAAATCAGCCATACAGTGATTGTGCCTATCTTTACCTTTATCGTTATATCTATCTATATCTATACCTACCTACTAGTGTTTGTCTACATATATGCAACATATCCTGTGAATCCGAGATGTGTCGTCTATCCGCGTATCTCTTCGTTTTCAGCCCCACGATTTAAATCCAATGTCTCACGTGTAATCAAGCAAATATTTACATTTACCTGCCCTCTTTGTAAATATTTACCCCCCTAAAGCTTGTGATCCAAGATCCCAACCCAAGGCCTCGAGTCGTGCGTCCTTCCCCAGATCGTCCTTGCCAAATCAGTCGCATCGGCTCCCGAATCAAATCCCAACCCCGGAGGGCTCCTACGACAGCAACCAGCCAACCATGGACTGGAAGATTCCCTGGAAGTCCTACAAGTAGCCGCGACAATGGGTACCCGATGATCGTCTTGGCGGCGAAGCCATGACGCTCTGCGGTAGTGACGAAGCGTCTCAGAGGAGGCGCCATCCCCCCTGGATGGCCTTCGTCGTTGGCAATGATTCAGTTGTAGCCTCTTGTCTAGAGAAAGATGTAGGTTGTAGCAGATGTACAAGTGCAAATATCGTCCTTCCGTATTCAGCCAAGTGACACGCACACTACTAGTGCGAATGCTCATATCTGCAGAGTGTATCAATATTGTAGTACAATGAATGACAATGACAATGGCTTGGCATTTGGCAAGAAGTATCCGCTTTGCTGTTATCAAAAAATTCAGTTACTAATTCAGTTTATGGGTTGGAAAAATAAGTGACTTTCTCAGTCATGTGGTCAAAACATATATTATTCTATAAAGCTTTTGAACTGCATAAGTGGCCTGGGATGGCTATGTCCAGTTTTGAGATCAAAGGTATAAGCAAAAGTCACTATCATAAGTTTCCTAAACATCTACAAACTTTATTGTGTGCTCCTGGATGATGAAGGTCTGACCAAAAATAAAGAGGCAACAAACATGCATGTATTGCCACTACACAGCATTACAAGTTATCGAGAAACCAGAAATTTAATCATGATTAAATATGTTCAGAAATTTGACATGCATCAAACTTGTCAGAAATCAAGCCAAATTTAATTTGACATAACACAAATTCTCATCCATTACATGAATTCAGTACATCAAAGTGTACATGATAACATAGATACAATCATTCTTTGCTTGGACAACTTTTTGTATCAGGAAGCCTTTATGTACTTCAGGTTTTTCTACCAACTATGGAAACATGATTAAAATTGTGATTTGTATGTAAGGATGTGATGTGTAGTGGGTTAGTGGCAGTATGTCAGGCATCTCAATAAACGCTTTATGACAACCTGGATGGTCAAGTATGTTGCTGAAATTCAGAAGTTTAGATGATGAGAATGCTTGCAGTTGCAATGTTTATTCTCATGCCTGAATTAGACATAACACAACACAATGCAGTTACCAGTATCCTGTAAAGAACTGCAGTTGCCATAGTATCTGAATATATGAATGCAACGATGTTTCAGACTTTAAGAATCAAACGGTAAGAAACTAAGTTTTTGCACAACTGTATATATTCATACGCAAAATGAACAAGATGGCACATTGAGAGAATTGAGGTAGAAGTGTTATAAGCTGGTATCGGTTGTCAGCCATGCGGCACAAATCTATCATGGCAATGCATCCGCTACACAGACAAAAAGAATCTTGTGGTTACCTACGAAAAAATGACGAGGGGATAGTATCAAACCATGAATACAATAAAATTCCTTAAGATTTCCAAACCATTGAGAAATGAACAGAAACAGGTGAAAGCATCACACACTCTACCATTCCATTAGCTGTAAATACAGATACAGTTTACTCATACAAGCTGACACTAATCCATCGGCTACAGCCTATAGCTTCCTATGGGACATGTCTTCGCTGTCGTGTGAGGGCGTCGGTACTTCATCCGAATATTGTAGTGGAGTTTGCCGTCGCCGTCGTCAGGAGCTGTCCATCCACCTCAATCCGACGAAGGAAAAAATGGAGTTGCGAGACTGTAATTACTGAAAAGTACAATTACGTGCGGGACCGGTACGAAAATTAGGTGGGCCAGTCGGTGTAATATTCTATTTTTATGTTTTGAAAATGGTAGATACTTTATTTTCACCATGGTCAGAATCAACCCTTGTCTCACACTCTCCCCAAATCTTTAGCTTCTCATCTTTTCTCCTCATGTCCTACGCTGCCAGTACACACGGTAGCCATCCTCTCCACGACCACCCCCCCCCCCCCCCCCCCCCCCCCACCTCTCCGGCGACCCTTGCCGCCATTATCCTCGCCTGCGGTGCCTCTAGCGCGCGACCCTGGTCCTCCTTCGCTCCCTCCCCATCCTCTCCCGCTCATGGATCCGGCCGCTCTCCGCCGTCGCAGCCACTGCGATAGCCTTCGCGCGGGCGCTAGAAAAGGGGGCCAACCTCTTCAGAGGGCTCACTCCGGCAAGTCCTTCTGCAGTTCTGCTTGCCCGCGGGGCATCTCGCCCGGCGTGCCCGGGTCCTCCTCCACTCTGTCCGCTTCTTCTCCGGCTCGTCGATCCGATAGGGTTCCGGCTGTCACCGAAGAGGTTTGTGCATGTACTGCTGGTTCGTTTGTTGATTTTGTAAGCCTGCTTTCCTCGCTGTTTATGTAAAACCATGGCCGGAACAGCAGATTTATCCTAAGTTTTAGTAAATTTTAGGCTGCCAACTTTTCTGGCTATGTTAGTGTAATGATGGAGGTTAAATAATACCCCCTCCGTCCCAAAATAAGTGTCTCAAGTTTAGTACAAAGGGAGTATGATACCCCCTCGCCTGAGATGAATTTCCTTACAAAGTTTCAAAAATTGTTTCTCACTAGCTAACAGCTGTGAGCGATTGGGGAGCTCATGTTTTAGGAAGTGTACAAACAACAGAAGTATTGCAACTACACAAGACAAATCAGGCGAAATTTACATAAAACATTGTTATCTACGTGCAGTATATCTGCAGTTGTACCCCAGCAGACTACTTGAAAGTAATGAGGTATGCTGGTAACTCGCACATTTTTTTCTAAATTTCCTGGCTCCTTTTTTCGTTTTCTTTTTCTTAGTCAGGAAGACATGCTCTGATTTTTCCTATTTCTTGCTGCTACATTGTGTCTGAATAGCACTTCTAGCCTAATCTTGATGGCAAATTGCATGCACCACACACCAGAAAAGCTTTTTCAAGCTGTGATACTTTACCAACATTGTGCAGCCTGATGGACAAGATAGATGTATATTTTAATTAAAGAACACATGGTTTCTTGTACAAATTTACAGAGTAGCATAATGATTGACTCTTTTATAGCACTGTTGGCATGGACACTTCGCCGTAGTGACTATCTGCTAGGGCTATGCCATTCTAATTCTGATGGACAAAATGATACTATGTTACCAACATTTTGTAATCAACAATAGGCAATTCAGAGGCCAGTGTTTGTCCAACCCTAACTGCTACTGAATCTTTATTTGAAGGTGCTGCAATGAGCAGTTGCTCCACCGCCGGCAGAAGGTGCAAGGAGGGAGAGACGGAAGGAAGAGATGAACGCAGGGGAAGAGATACCTTGCACCCCTGGTCCACCACTACGACCAAACGCAGCCGGAAGCCGGAGCCTCCAGGACCTCGCGCCGTCGTCCCCTCCAGGACCTCACGGCGGTGGCGGCGTGGCCGTGGGGAGTGGCGACTACGACCAAGCCCAGCCTGGGCTTCGCGTCCTAGACCTCGCGTTGCCGTCGTCACTTCCAGGTCCTCACGCCGGCGTTGTTGCCAAGGTCCTCACGCCGGCGCCTCACTCTCGGGAGATGGGTTAAAGCATCTCCACTCGCGTCCTCAACAGACCCCCCAGGCAACTTTTTTAGCGCCAGCGCCGAAAAAATCACCCAGTCGCACCCCAACACGCCGAAATCCGCCGGCTCACCCAGTCGCACCCGGCGATCCCAGGCCGAACCCAGCGCACTCGGGGCGTCCGCGGGGCTCCGGCGGAAGGGAAAACACGTTTCGGCCACCACTGTCAGGCGAAAACGCATCTTGCACGTCTATACCCCCCCCCCCCCCCCCCCCCCCCCCCAGCCGCTAGATAGGCCATTTTCCCATCGGAAAAGAGAGAGGGTCCCGCCGCGGCATCCTCCACCCCGTCCCTGGGCGAGCTTTCCGGCGCTCCGGCCGCGCAGGGTGGGATACTGGCGGCTGCGTCTACCACGCCCGCCAGGTGTTTGGCGATTTGTTTGCTCGGCGATGGACTCGGACGACGAGGAGGCGCTCGAGGCGCTGCTGGAGGAGGAAGCCGAATCCGACGCCCAAGATGAAGAGCATCTCATGGTCCTCGCCGCCCTGGCCAGCCTGCTCGCGAGCAATGCAAAGCCTCGGCGAGGTGGCTCGGCACCGGGCCGGATGAAGGCAAAAAACCGGCATCAACTAGAAGGCAATTGATTGATCTACTCCGACTACTTCGCCGACGCTCCACTGCACGGCGACAAAGTATTTCGGCGCCGTTATCGGATGAGCCGAAAGATCTTCCTCAGGATTGTCAAGTCCATCAGGGAGTTCGACAGCTACTTCAAGTGCAAGAAGGATTGCACCGGCACACTTGGATTCACCTCACTCCAAAAGTGCACAACAGCTATGAGGATGCTTTCATACGGAGCTCCCGGTGATTCACGGGAAGACTATGGGCGCACGGCCGAGTTCATGACCATTGAGTGTTTCTACAAGTTCTGCAGGGCAGTGGTGGTAGTGTTTGGACCGCAATACTTGCGATCACCCAATGCTGAAGTCACTGGTCGGATCCTAGCACAAAATGCAGCTAGAGGATTTCCAGGGATGCTTGGAAGCATCGACTGCATGCATTGGAAATGAAAAAACTATCCATTTGCTTGGCAGGGAATGTACAAAGGCGCCAAAAGCGGTTGCAGTGTGGTACTTGAGGCAGTGGCCACACACGACCTATGAATTTGGCACTCCTTCTTTGGTATGCTAGTAACTCACAATGACATCAACGTACTGCAGTGCTCCACTGTCTTTGCCAAGCTTGTTGAAGGTCATTCTCCTCCGGTGAACTTCGAGGTCAATGGGCAGCACTACAATAAGGGATACTACCTAGCAGATGGCATCTATCCGAGATGGTCCACATTTGTGAAGACTATCTCAAACCCTGTGCCAGGAGGCAAGAACTCCCACTTTGCGAAGGTTCAGGAGGCTTGCAGGAAGGATATCGAGCGGGCATTTGGTGTGCTCCATGAAGGAAATATACCCTAGAGGCAATAATAAAGTTGTTATTTTATATTTTCTTATATCATGATAAATGTTTATTATTCATGCTAGAATTGTATTAACCAGAAACTTGATGCATGTGTGGATACATAGACAAAGCACTGTGTCCCTAGTAAGCCTCTACTAGACTAGCTCGTTAATCAAAGATGGTTAAGTTTCCTAACCATAGACATGTGTTGTCATTTGATGAATGGGATCACATCATTAGGAGAATCATATGATAGACAAGACCCATCTGTTAGCTTAGCATATTGATTGTTCAGTTTTATTGCTATTGCTTTCTTCATGTCAAATACATATTCCTTCGACTATGAGATTATGCAACTCCCGGATACCCGAGGAATACCTTGTGTGCTACAAACGTCACAACGTAACTGGGTGATTATAAAGACGCTCTACAGGTATCTCCGAAGGTGTTTGTTGGGTTGGCATAGATCGAGATTAGGATTTGTCACTCTGAGTATCAGAGAGGTATCTCTGGGCCCTCTCGGTAATACACATCATGAGAAGCCTTGCAAGCAAAGTAACTAATGAGTTAGTTACATGATGATGTATTACGGAATGAGTAAAGAGACTTGCCGGTAACGAGATTGAACTAGGTATGTGGATACCGATGATCGAATCTCGGGCAAGTAACATACCGATGGACAAAGGGAATAACGTATGTTGTCATAACGGTTCGACCGATAAAGATCTTCGTAGAATATGTAGGAGCCAATATGAGCATCCAGGTTCCGCTATTGGTTATTGACCGGAGAGGTGTCTCGGTCATGTCTACATAGTTCTCGAACCCGTAGGGTCCGCACGCTTAACGTTCGATGAGGATTTAGTATTATATGATTTATGTGATTTGGTGACCGAATGTTGTTCGGAGTCTCGGATGAGATCACGGACATGACGAGGAGTCTCGAAATGGTCGAGAGGTAAAAATTGATCTATAGGACGATGGTATTCGGACACCGGAAGTGTTCCGGAGGGTACCGGGTACATATAGGGTCACAGGAAGGGGTTCCGGGCACCCCCGGCAAAGATATGGTCTTAATGGGCCAAGGGAGGGACAGACTAGCCCACAAGGGGCTGGTGCGCCCCTCCACTAGGCCGGCCGGCCCTAGGGAAAGGAAAGGGGGGAGGGCAAGTCCCTCCTTACTTCCCCTCCTCAAGGGAGAAAGGAAAGGGGGGGCACCTCCCCCTTCCTTCCCCTGGCGCCTATACAAGGAAGGGGGGCGAACCAGGGCAGGAGCCCAAGTGGGATTCGGCCCCACTTGGGGCGCCCCTTGGCCTCTTCCCTCTCCCTCCCACCTATATATATGAGGAGGGGGCGCCTAGAACACACAAGATCAATTGTTAGCCGTGTGCGGCGCCCTCCTCCATAGTTTACACCCCCGGTCATATTCTCGCAGTGCTTAGGCAAAGCCCTGCATGGATCACTTCACCATCACAGTCACCATGCCGTCGTGCTGACGAAACTCATCTACTTTCTGGACATCTTGCTGGATCAAGAGGACGAGGGACATCATCGAGCTGAATGTGTGCAGAACTCGGAGGTGTCGTATGTTCGGTGCTTGATCGATCGGATCTAGAATAATTAAGTTTGACTACATCAATCGCGTTGTCAAAACGCTTCCGCTTTCGGTCTACGAGGGTACGTAGACACACTTTTCCCCTCGTTGCTACGCATCTCCTAGATAGATCTTGCGTGAGCATAGGAAATCTTTTAAAATTACATGCTACGTTTCCTAGCTAACACTCCAATCTCGATTTGCTATTGTCCGGTACCCCGCTCAGACCTGGTCGAAAGATCAAATGTGGGAGATCATGACTTGTTGTGTCATCTTGCACAACATGATCATTGAGACCGAGCAGGAAGAGCCAGTTTTTGATACTGAACCATACAGGCAGGGTCCTCTAGCCCAAGTTGATCACCACCTACTGGCAACCTGGACTGCCTTCCTCAATATGCGTCAGGAGATCCGAGACCAATTGGCGCATCAACAACTGCAGCAGGATCTGGTGGAGCACCTATGGAGGCTGATCAAGGGCAACACCTCGCTCGACGTGTGATGAAATATGAGTTTTTATTTGTTGAACTATATAATTTGTATTGAACTATTTGTTGAACTATTTGATTTCTATTGATTTTCGGTGATGAACTATGTGATATAAATAGCTTTATGTTGAAATTGTGCCGAAGTATGCCGAATCGGGCCAAAATTGGTCAATTTGCGCCGATAGTGGGCCAATTTGCACTGAAAATGGGCTCAAAAAATGGGCCAATTTGCGCCGAAAGTGGGCCAAAATCGGCGCATGGGGGCAGCCGCTGGGAACCAGATCGCCCCCAAGCCGATATTTCAGCCGGCGCGCCCCCAGGGCTGCGCTATTTCTAGCCCCTGGGGGCCTAACGAGTGAAGATGCTCTTAGGCAGATGCGGGGATTATTGACAGATTTTTTTTTTGCGGGCCAGATTATCGACAGAGTTAGGAGTACTAAAACAACAATCACACATGACCATAATACCCTTGTTGATTAAACTTAATTTTTTAATTACCAGGTTAAAATCAACGGTAGAAAATAATCAAAAGGGAGTTACCAGAAAGTACATGCCGTAACTCTCCAATCACCATAACAGAAACAGTTTCATCTAATTTGCCTTCACTACCCCATTACAGATGATCGTGCACACTGATTTTGAGCTCATGTCCTGATTTTTTTTAAAATAGCAGAATTATTGTATTCACAAAGAGTCTGGTTAATTTCCATATCCTGCTGGTAATCAAACAATTTGATTAATTTCAAACACATATATCCACCTGGTAAGCAGATATTTTTCATCAGTATGGAACTAACGAAAGAGAATTCACAATCGCCATGTCAATGTAAATCTCTAGGACTGGTTAATCATCAATCCGATAAGAACAAACTCCATCACATCACACTACATCACGCTGCCAATGGGCTATAGGTATCATTCTAATATTTAAAAAGAAGAGATCTTTAGATACATACAATAATAAAAAGCATCTTGCGATATTCTGGCCGTAGCTTTCCCTCGCGGATATTGACGCTGGCAAGAAAAGGGCTTTCCTTTGCTTGCCGTAATGTCTATCCTACCATTCTTTCTTCCTTGATTGATGGATGGGTACCCTAGTGAAATGTCCACTAGGCAGGTCATTAGGTCTAGTTATTCTACAGCACTTTTCCTGTGATTAGTCATGCATCGTGATATTTTCTGCATCCGGACGTGCCATGCCACAGTAATGTGTCTTCCTTGCATTTTACGTGTGGTTGTCCTTGCCAGAGTGTAGATAGACATAGACGCTTAGGTACATACTCTAACCCTATGAACACATGCACACACACATCATATTTCTATAAGCAACTTGAGAGACAGGCCGCCAGATACATATTAAATGGTATATATCTAGCACTATACTAGTATCATCCTATTTCTTTGACATTGTATCATATTAAATGATGTTATACTTGTCGGAGAGATTGGTGTATCTAGACGTATTTTAGTTTAGATATATTTATTTTTATACATTTCACCCATAAGTATTTTTGGACAGAGGGAGTATCATGCATGACAATAATAAGGTCACCATGATACCAATCTATAATATTATGCCTTGTGAAGATAGTATCATACACTAGTATCATATATATGTATAATACTAATATTGTACTGTACTAGATATATACAATTGAGCACCAAGTTTTTTGGGGACGGAGGGAGTATATGGTAAGTCCGTTGTGAGCAGCCAACACCCTTCACGCACCCGGTTCCCCTCTCTATCCATAACTCCTACTAGTACGTGGCATCTGGCGCCCGAATTGTCTTTAAGTTGAGATTTCATGAAACAAACGACTCCATTAATTAGATGAAAGAGATACAAAAGCATTTTATTATCAACGATCGCTACATCACTGAAGAACGTTTTAGTATCAACGATCAGCCTGACGCACATGCAAGCGTAGGTGTAGGTGCATGTGTGCATGACACGACGGTCGACCGAGCAAGCAGCATTATACAGGAAACACCGCTCGCTCGTTCACTGGATGAGGCCGGTGATGGCTGTGCAGACGATGGCCATCTGCACCGCGTCCGCGCTCTGCCTCGCCAGCGGCGACGGGACGACGCCGGCCCTGGCAAAGGCCTCGCCGCACCGGCGCATGAGAGGCGCGGCCTCGCGCGCCTTGTCTTTCCCCGCCGCGTAGTCGCGCCTGTCGATCCCGTCGTAGGCCTCTGCGAACGCGGACCCCATCCTGCCGTAGAGCGCCTCGCACCGCTCCAGCGGCGCACGCACCTTGCCCCCAGCCGCTTTCTTGGCGAGCATGTGCTTAATGTCGTAGACGCCGTTGCCGGCGAGGAGGACGCCTACGTCGGCGGCCACCTTGGCCAGGCCCCACGTGTCGGCGTCGGGGCTGTCGTGGTGCTGGCTCAGCCTTGACACGCAGAAGTGGTAGTCCACGCGCCTGTCGGCGCCCGCCGCCGCGCTGCACGTCGTCTCCGGGGTCGCGCCCGCGCCGCCCAGCAAGAGGACGGCGGCCGTGAGAATGTGAGCAGCGGTAGATGGCCTCATCGCTGTTGTTTCACAAAATCGAAGTGAACGGGCTACTGCCGGTGATATAGGCCCCTGTTTGGTGATACTTTTGGGAAAGGGTACGATTCAGCCGACTGATTGTAGTGCGCTTGTCGGCCGCCTGCAGCATCTTGTTTATCGGGTGCACAGCGTGCTCAGCCGCTCAGGCTTGCCTGCTTTGTTACGTGTGGTCCCCTACAGACACATGCATAGCTAGTTGATCCGTTTTCAGTCATGATGGCAAAAAAAATTGATGTGACAAGGTAATTAAGAGAACAGAGATGAGTTTGATGCCAATAAAAGAAAATACTCGTATATATGAGTTCTTGCGCCCGTACTGTGTTCAAAGAAATAAGAAACAATACTAAGCACACGAACCTAGGTAAAATAAGTTAGGCAAGCTCACCAATCCATAAAATATTTAGTTGCTAAACCATTAAACAAAGGGAGCTTAGCGAGGCAAAAATAGATGTGTACCGGGATGGCTCTCGCGAACGCGCTTACCGCGGGCGAACTCGCAATGGCACCGCCCTGATCTCTCTCCTCTGGTCGTCCCTGCGTCAAGCTCGACCAGATCCGGGATCCTCGTTGAGCTCTTTTTCCGCCGATGTGCTTCTCCCGCGAAGCTCCCTCGTGCTCCTTCGCCTCCCGTCCCGTCAACTCCCTACTAACGAGTTGTTGCTGTGTTCTCCTACTAGATTGATAACTTTGGTTCTTAATTGAGGGAAATATTTATCTCTAGTGTATTGCATCATCCTCTTTTCTTCGGGGAAATCCCAACGCAGTTCACAAGTAGCAGCGCGACACGTGACGCCGCCTAACAGCGCGTCACTTGCGCGCTGCCAAAGTGATCCTTGTGGGGGCTCCCGAAGGAGTACCCGCTAACTAGTTCCTCTCCTCTTTTCTAGTTAGAAAAAGAAGCTAGATGGCATGTACTGCCTGTGTTGTAGTCAACCGTGCGGTGTAGTTGTGAAACTGCTTGGGCTGTCGATTAAACCATGCACGCGCATTGAAAGAGTGTGGGATGGCAGCGGTCCTCGGCCTGTTTTGTACGCTGGTATTGGCAAGATGACATGGCATCATGCATGTTAAGATTTAGACTCATGTGAACGCTGACATGGCATGAAATTGATGTGGACGATGTGCATGTTGAAAGAATTGGTATTAGAGTTCTTAAGAATGTAAGATGTAAAATGTGTCCGATACATTAGTAAGGGTGTTAAGCATCAACCTTCGTACTACTAAATAATGTACCCACACAAACCACTTATCCTTTATCAAAGTTTTTCTGAATTGGATATTCAATAGATTTGACCCCCAAAACAGTGCGATGTAATCTTCTTTACACTGAAATAATATTATAAAAAGAAGGGCACTAAAAAACTAGAGGCGTGTCCCAAGCCATGTATCCTCCCAAAAACGAGTTGCTCGACCATCCTCAATATGACGAGGCCGTAAGGACGAGCTTTCGTCCTAGTCCTAAGACAAGCATGGAGAGTCCACAAGTGCCAATTGATGGGCCTCGGGTCTGCCAGCGAGCGATCTGCTACTATATGTTGTTTTATCACCGCAAATTTTGTCTACATAATTCACATGGTGGGCCAGCCCAATAAGCTGTGCGCGGGCGGTTTTACTTATGGTGGGGATTGGCTAACCATCCACCCAGTTTTGGGGCATTTCCTATTTGGCGCTCTGCAAACGGGAGCACATCCCCACTTCACGCCGGGCTGACCCATCTACCTTTTATTTATCTTATTTTACGTTTTTTAACTCGGAAATAGTGTGCTTGTGGAGCGAATTGAACCAGCGACCTCATGCATCAAGAACGCTGCAATAACCACCCCGCCACCTAACCTGAAGTGATCACTTACATATTTTTCCATCTTTTCTTCTATCTTATTTTTTTCCTTTTCCCTTTTTTCTTTTACCTTCTTCCTAGTTCTCAAATTTTTTGGACTTTTTCTTAAAATCGAGGAACTTTTTATGGAAATTTGATAAATGTTTATTCAAATTCGATGAAAATTTTCAAATTCATGGACCTTTTTTCTGGAAAATCCATGAACTTTTTTTTGATTTTGTTTTTTTAATTTATGAACTTTTGTTATATCTGAACTTAAAAAAATCCATGAACTTTTTCCAAATCGATGAACTTTTTTTCAAATCTGTGAACCTTTTTCTTGAAAAAAGGTGCATGTTGAGAGACCTGGTATCAACTTCTTAAGAATGTAAGATGTAAGATGTGTCTGGTGCATTGGTAAGGGTGTTACACATCGACCTTCGTACTAAATAATGTACCCACACAAACCACTTATCATTTATCAGAGTTTTTCTAAACTGGATATTCAACAGAATTTGGCCCCTAGAATGGTGCAACGTAATTTTCTTTGCACTGAATAATATTATAAAGAGAAAGGTACTGAAAAGCTAGAGGGGTGTCCTCAAGTCATGTATCCTCCCAAAAACAAGTTGCTCGACCTTCCCTATATGACGAGGTCGCAAGGAGAGTACACAAGCACCCCTTAGTGGGCCTCGGGCCCTTGGCACAACATAATTGCCAGCGAGCGATCTGCTACTCTATGTTGCTTTATCGCTGGAAATGCTAAATCTCGCTCATTATGAGATCGTAGCAACTCTTGTCTACATAGTTCGCACGGTGAGCCACAAACGGGAGGAAACGCCCCCCCCCCCCCCCTGCGGGCATTTCCTATTTTTCTGTGTTTTTTCTTTATCGATTTCCTTTCGGATTTTTTCCTATTCGTTTTTAATGTTTTCTATTTTCAGCCCAATATAAATTAGAGTAAGAACTTTAGCCCAATAAGAAACGGTCCAAACAGAGGCTGATTCTGGCCCAAGTCTACTCACGCTGGGATCTGGCCTGGTGAGCCCAGCTCGATATCAGTAGAGCCCTCGCGAGAGTGAGACAGGGGTCGACCGAACCCCTAATCCCCCCAATCCCCAACCTCGAATGCCGCCGCCGTCGCCGTCAATGGATGAGCTGCGTCGGCCGCCCGAGTTCGACCACATGTTCTCGGACGAGGCGTGGGCCAGCATGACTCAGGACACGCGGCGCCGGATCGTCGACATCTCGTGCCGGGAGGTACCAGAGCCCACCCAAGAGGAACGCCGCATGCATCAACTCATCGCCGGCGCCCGCGGGCCCTGCAGCGTATTCACCGATGCCGTTGCCGTCGCTGAGGTACTGGATTTCGCGGACAGACATCACCAGGAGGCGGAGCGAGAGGACTGGGAGGCGGTGCTGCAAGGGCGGCATTACGCCGACGAATGCGCAGATGACGATGAGGACAGCAAGACGACGACAGCGCAGACCGTGGACACCCGGCGGCCGAACCACCATATCTCCGAACAAACATTGTCCAGGGATACAGAAATCAAAGGCTTTTCTGTGGACTCGATACCACCAGCTACACCTCCTACACCGACCCTCACCAGGTAAGCTAATTTTATGTTGCACAACCAAATCTTTTTACCAATCAATACTAGCGTTCTTCTTTCTTCTCCAATCTGATGATGATGATGATGATGATGATACAAGTGGTAGTATGACCCAAACTACTTGATTTATTCAGCTCGGCCGGGTCCGATGAGATACGCTTCATGTGAATTTGGTGGTGATGACAGATGCCCACACAACCCTGTCCCTATGCTACAGTTCCTTGATGTCATGGTCGAGCTGTATACGAAATCTTACTGTTTTGTCAAGTTTATGCGTGACAATATGGTACAATCAAATAATATCGAGGTCTATGGCGTGATCGCAGTAAGGGATCACCTGGATTTCTCGCGCAACTACATTTTCCATTGCTCTAGAGAGAATGCACAAGCAATTGACCCAGTACGTAATCCTTCCTTCTTTCCTATACATCATTGATGTTATTTATGGAGAATATTCAATATTAAGTCTCTTCCCTACATTTTAGAAAGGTGGCTATTTATGCCTGAGGAATCCTGCAAGAGGAATACTCGCAACATGCTGCTTGATCGAAATTGATATAAAGGCGAAGGCCAAGGTGGTTGATGAAGACTTAAGTATTGTCTCCGGTTGCCTGAAAGCATGTGAACAGTTTGACCCGTGGAGACTGAACCATGTCGATGATATCAACGGCAAGATTACACTGGAAACATGTGTTGTTCCTAGAGGCATGGAGGCTACTATAGACCTGGATTTTGTGGAGGTGCCTGCAGATGGCTTTCTTGTGCGCATGCGTGGCAACACTGTCCTTTCCCAAGGCTCCTACTCCTTCATTGATGAGCACTGCCGTGACACAGTGGGTTTTATACCATCCAGCGGGAAGCACATTCAAAAATTCGTTGCAGCCGTGAATCTAGGGGACACGCTGCGGATAGACTTCATGGAGGAGGGCCAAGACGCGCTTTCGTTTGTGGCGTCCAAGCATGACGAAGAGGAGCAAATGTATCGGTTTAGCAATGGAGCGTTGGTCTCGGTGCGAGTTGTGTGGTCAACCATATTAAGTGTAGACGACTATGAAGAATGATCAGCGGCGCCCAGTTTTCAAAGTCAGCTCCTTTGTCGGTGTTGGAGTAGCCTCAGTTATCTTTTTCTTTGTGAAACTTGCCCAAAACAGTCTGCCTATGAATTTCTGAAATTATAAAAAAACTTAAGCCAGACATATAATTGAAATGTTTTTCATAAATGAATTATGTTTTGCGCTCTTATGAAATCAGCAAAGAAGTTTTTTTTTAAACCAGGCGCAATTCAAATTCAGTGTAACTCATGTGTTTTATCTCTGTAAGTAGAAATGAAAGAGAAGGAAAACTTGTGTTTGACACTTATGAAATGAAATCAGAGAAGCCAATCAAATACAAGAACTGAGACGCTGTTACACTTATTCTTCATATAGCGCTTAATTAAACTGTGTTCCAAATATCTCCCTTGGCCATATTGAAAGCTTGTCCTAGCTCTTTATTTTGAGAAAAAGGTTCTCGGATAACCAAGGTAATCATAGGAAGATACTGTTAGGTAGAAAACCCTAAGCTAGGGAAAATTCTAGAGCAAAATACTTTTGGTGTTCACCATGCGCTGCCGCTTTCTTGCTTTTGTTTCAGATAAGATAGGAGCTCGGACTGGGCTCTGAAATTGGATAAGGGGGACTAGAGTTTCCTCCCTTACAGAAGAAGAGGGCTTTTGCAAAATTGAGCTCACTCCAGTTTTCAGTACATATAGGAAACTTTCTGATGCATTACTAGCAAGTAGACTTGCTGGGCCACTGTAAAGCATCTGCAACCAATTCAGTAGACAATGGCAGAACAATGGCTTCTCCTGCCGATTGACTTGAGCGCTGTATTCACCCAACCACGCCCTTCTCTGTAGCATTCCACCTGACAAGTTTATCCAACATAAAGGTTCCAACTGTTAGTTAGTCAAAATTGAAGACTTGTGGATTAGCTCCATTTTGTTGCCGTGATGGACTCCTGTTGGGGCCACATGTCCACCAGCGATTTTATTATTGACGCAATGACGTAATTTCATTAGGGCGAACGATTTTGGCGAGATTAATTAGAACGAGGGGATTGCTGTACAAATCTCAGGGTAAAAAACGGTGCAGTAGTAATGGCTCCGGGGCAAGTGGTGTGTTTGGCTTACCTTACAATCCAGCCATCTTTTTAATGACCCATTTTAATTGAGCGAGCGATTTTGGCGATCGAGATGAATTGGATCGATCGGGATTGCCGTAAATCTCAGGGTAAAAATGGCAGGTATTAATGGCTGCATAGTAATTTCAGGCGTGAAAGACGCCTTGTGACGCGTATGCCGACCACTGCGTCGGGGAGCTTCCGCCATGGCCGCCGCGCTGCATCAAAGCACCATCGCCGGCAACGCTGCATCGGTCATGGCCGTGGGCGCTGCATCTCAGCTTTCGCCGTCGTCGCCACGCGCTACGTCACAACACCCGTCACCGCCAATGGAGCTTTGCCGGGGGGCACCGGTGCTGCAATGGAGCTTCGCCGATGGCCGCCGGGGTTGCGTTGGAGCACCGTGTGCCGGTGTTGCGGCTGCAATGAAGCAGGGGTCGGAGCAGCGACGGGCCGCCGGCGCTGCGTTGGAGCACCATGTGCCGGTGTTGGCGCTGCAATGGCACATGGCCGGAGTTGCTACGGGTCGCAGGAGCTGCGTTGGAGCACCCCCGCGCCGGTTTTGGCGCTGCAATGGCGCATGGCCGGAGTTGCTACGGGTCGCCGGAGCTGCGTTGGAGCACCATCGCGCCGGTTTTGGCGCTGCAATGGCGCATCACCGTGCCGCCGTTGCTGCTGAACACCCAGCTCCGCCGACCGCCGTTGAGGGGGGTGCGGCTCCTGCTTGCGAAGTGAGGGGGGTGCGGCTCCTGCTTGCGAAGCCGTGCGGAGCTCTGCTTCCGCAGTGACTCTTGTTGTTTCTTCGCTACGAATCCAACGGCTGCCAGGGAAAGATCAAACGGCCGTACAGGCGGACGTAGCAGCGCCCATATATACAAGTGGTGTGCTTGGCTTACCTTGCACCACACCAACTTGAGGACACTGTGTTTAGATAAGTCGCAGACATCCAAGATCATGGCTAGACCGGCAGCGGTGATTATGTGCGCGGTATTCATAGTGGTGGTGCCGCTGAGCGCGGTGGTGGCGGAGTTGGAGTGCAGACCGCAGTTGCTCCTGGCTTGCGATCCAGCCATCAGAGACGGCAAGGCTCCTACGACATTGTGCTGCTCGAACCTCCGAGCGGAGGAGGTGTGCATCTGCAAGTACCGGCAGGATCCGATGTACCGGCGCTACATCCCTGGCCCCTACTTCCCAGAGATAACCACCTCATGCGGCATACATCTTGAGTGTCTATTTATATAATACTAGGAATGTGTTATTGTACATCTCTTTTACAATAATAAATGGTAATGCATGCCTAGATTGTTTTCTACTACTCTGTCCTATAATATAAGATCGTTTTGCAAGCTGTTTTGGAGCTGATTCAGCTTGCAAAATGATCTTATGGAGGGAGTAGTTTATTATCTTTTAAGTTTATATCTATATCTAATTATCTATATACCTATATACCAATATAACGGGACCAAAGGGGCAGATCCAACAAATTTTGGCCATCAAATCGTGTCAATCCAACGACCTATATTGCTCCAATGGTGAGCGCTCAACATGTTAAGCTTGCAGTTAATATCATATCCTATATCAACATATACACTATCCATATAATTAATGCATAATTGATATCCTAACTAATATTGACGTATAATTATTTTTCTCCCTAATATCAACATGCATTGCGCATACCATTTACTAGGACTCACAAAAAGGTTTGTTATCTCTTGAATATAAAAAATGAAGAAATAGCATTTCCGATGAGCTGATGAACCACCATTCTCCCCTAACGTCGTCCAATTGTAAAGAAGAGTTTTGCTGTCAGCGCCAACAAGGAGATTTGCAGCAGAGACCAATTTGAGACTGTCTTCACTTGATCAAGGTGACAGTGAGCAGGCCTCTGGCAGATATGAGTGGACATTAGGTGGGTGCGACCATATCCTGGAGCTGGGTGTTGACATTTCTTTTTTTTGTCTCTTTTTTTACTAGTTGGAAGAAGTTTATGTACTTAATATTATTGAATGTCATAAAAATGTTGAGAAGTGCTATATTTTTTGTTCAAAGATGCAAGGAATTATCTGAAACATGCGTTTTATGTTGAATGTCCAGGAATATTCGTGGCCTATATAAAGTTTTTTTTAGTCTGAAAGTTGAAAGCTCCAAATTTTATATTTTCTGAAACTTGCAACTCCCTTTTTTTTGTAATTTTTGGTAGTTGAAAGTTCTAGTTTTTGTAATTTTGGAATTTTGAGATTCCAAGAAAACTCATGGGAAGACAACTCTGATTCATGTTGGAAGTTGCTTCAGACATTATGTTTTTCACTAACCTTGCCCAGGGGTGACCCTGAGGTTTTTTTCCATCGTGGGTGAAGCACCCTGTTTGAGGGAGGAATATCTCTTGTGGGGTTTGTGTGGCCCACTTATCTTTAATATTACCAATTTAATACAGAGTATAATGCATGAACCGATAACAAAAAATGGGCCTGTTTTAGAACACAAATTGAATTAAGAAGACATTACAAAATAAGCTGAAGTAATTGAATAGGCTGGGTTGAATCGAATTGTACCAGGTTTCATACGAGCAGAGGGGTTATCAACATTATGGACCAAGCTAAGTCACAGAATTTTCTAAAGGACGCTCGTCCCTGAAATATTTTGTTTTACAGTCGACAGTCTTCTGTTTGGGTAAAATTTTCAGAAAATGTTTAAATTTTCAAGAATTTTTTGTGTTTCAAAAAATGTTCACTTTTTTAAAAACTGTTTGTAATCTGAAAACTGTTCATCTTTTCAAAACATTTTCGCCTGTACAATAAGTGTTCGATTCTTTTAAAAATCTGTTCGTATTTCCTAGAAATGTTCAGGTTTCCAAAATTTCATTACAATGTTTTTTAAAACTGACCAAAAAGAGGTGGTACATGTTTCTTGGGTTCACTACAGTGCTTTCTCCGGTTCGGGACAGTACTGTCTCCGTCATCCAAACAAAATCACGCCGCTTGCTCGGTACAGTCTACCGCCCGCGTCGTGAATGGGCCAGCCCATTTGGGTGAGCACTGTGCAAAAGGGTGTGTATTTGCCACATAGAGCGTTGCATAGGGAGTCCCCCAAATCACAACATCTCATTTTTTGGGGTGAAAACTTCCAATCTATTCATATTTAATCATGACAGTACAACGAATACCAGAAATAATAATAATTACATTCAGATCCGTAGACCACCTAGCGGCGACTACAAGCATTGGAGCGAGCCGAAGGCGTGCCGCCGTCATCGCCCCTCCCTCACCGGAGCCGGGGAAAAACTTGTTGTAGTAGACAGTCTGGAAGTCGTCGTGCTAAGACCCCATAGAACCAGCGCACCAGAACAGCAACCGTCGCTGATAAGGAGTAGCGTAGATCGAAATGATCCAATCTGAAGACACACAAACGTAGACAAACAACGACCAGATCCGACCAAATCCACCGAAGACAGATCCGCCAGAGACACACATCCACGTGCCCACCGACGATGCAAAACATACCATCGGGACGAACGCTGGGCGGGAAAAACTTTATTCCATCTTCAGGAGTCGCCACAGCCTCATCTTCCTGCGCATGACACAAACCCTAACAAAACACGAAGAAACATCTAAATACACAACCCTCCCGTCGGCTAGGACCGGGATCCACCGCGCCCGATAGCCCTAAGGCCACCGAGGCGGACCGACAACAGCGATGGCGGTAGGTGGACGAACCCTAAACTTTTCTTGAAGAGGAGACGTGAGAGGCCAAGACGGCATTCTTTTTTGGCGAATCATCTTGTAAGTGGGTTCTGCTGGACGGCTTTCACACAGCATCTCTCATGAAAAGGAAGGGACTTCTACCGTTCTACATGCGGTTGAGTTACCGCTAAAAAAAACGTATGGTCGAGGTTGACTACTGTATTGCCCATGTATAGTATGAAAATAAATATTATGGGTTCGCAACATCAGAGGGTACCAGTGCTACATCAAAGGCCCACGAGCCCGCAATACCGTCACCTCATGCGGCATCCCCCTTCCAGTCTGCTCGTAAATGACACATGGTGTGTAATCACATAGCATCGATCCTCCAAAATTAGTACTCCTATAGAATTTCTATGTTGCAAGGTCAATAAACAACTTTTGGCCCTTGCACACTAGCCTGTTTGCTTTGGGAATATGCTAGCAATTACAGGCACATTAATGTTTGTCTATTACCGCTATATCCCTACTATCTAAATCGAAATCCAAATCCAATTGAAATCTAAATTTATACTTACTACCAAAGGACGGCGCCTTTCTCCGAAATTTTCATCTGTCCTATGTTCAGTGTCCAGATTTTGGTCCGGCAATGGGCGAGGTGGTACTAAACTATTCACCGGTTGCTACATGGACTAACAATTTTCATGCATCGCTTCGTAGTTGCACCGCTGGGCTTCTTACACCCAGCGAATAACTAACTGGACTAGCGTGTTTTTGTGTCAAATTAGGGGTTACATCTTTTTTTAACACAGTACAAACACAAGCGCTCATTTATACGTAGGCGCCTCGCAGTCGATGGAAATATCTGCTCCCACTAAACGCGCATAGCCAGAAATTCTGAAATAAATCCAAGATATATGCGACCACCAGGACTTGAACCCTGATGGGCTGGGAATACCACGTTCACCTAACCATCCAACCACAGGTTAGTTCGCGGGGTTACATCCTTTAATAACCGTGCCAATGATTCCGTGCCAATGATTCGATTTGTCCACAACAATGCATTTTTATGAGGGAACCACGACGTGGGTGATTTCGGTGCTTCATTTTCATATATTCTATTGTACTGACTAAACTTAAAATTAGAATATGATATTCTAATTCTGAGAGCACTCAATAAAAACTTATGTTAATTCTCGGTAACAAAACATCACTAACGTATACTGGTCTGGTATATAATATGTATGAACTCTGATTTTTTTTTTCAGAAATGGAGGAGGACCCCCGGCCTCTGCATCTGGACAACGCATGCAGCCACTTTATTAATTATTCACACAAGACCTTATAAAGTCATATAACAGCAAGACTAAAGCCATCGTCTAGGCAACATCTGTCGCTACTCTTATCCAGTTGATGAAGGGATACTTGTAGTCTGGGCCTAATATCAAACAGACCTCGCAGCCAAACCTAACATCTAAGACCTGAGGTCTCAACCAGGATGCCTGCCGGGTATGGGGCACCCACCAGTCCGGCGCACTTCTCAACCAGGACGCCTGCCGGGTATGAGGCTGCCGCAACCACCTGTAACCAATCCATCTTTAGTGCTGTACTACTACATCTACCTTGCCAGGTCTAGCTGCCGTCGACGCCACCACGACGCCAGACAACGCCACCATCCTGCGCTCGTCCATCATCACACGCCCACCGACGAGACCCCGCTGCTCCATGCCGCTGAGACCCGCCGTTGTCGACGTGCCAGATGCCACGACGCTCCTCCTCTTGTCCCCTCCAGCCAGCACTTGCTCCAAAACGATGCCCCCAGGAGGGAGAAAGACATCAAAAACGTCGTCATCTTCCGATCCGGTAGACCCAGATCTACGGTTTCCCCCAGAACCTCCCGATCAGGTTGACGTGACCTGCAACGACGATGCCTCGAGAAGAGAACGACGTCCGAGACGCCGCCATCGTCCGCCATGACTGCAGTCAGGCGTGATTTTCACCGGAAGCCGCGTCTTCCCAATCTTGCGGCTGGCTAGAACCGAGCGGAGCTTCGCCACGAAGATGAACGCCATCGTTGGTAATCCGGCGGAGATCCGTCATCTCCTCACCGGTCCCTCCACGCGCCGCCGGTCGGCGGAAGGCCTCCCCGCGGCGGATCCGATCGGGGTGTTGGATCCGCAGTCACCGCCGTCACCATCTTCGACCAGATCAGCCAACCCCGCCGGATGGGGCGCTGCCACCGCCGCCGTCCATCTCAGGGCTGCCGCTCCGCTTGCTATGGTGCTCCAGCCACCGCCGCACGGCATGGGGTCGCTGCCCCAGCCGCCGCCTTCGGATCCCACGAGAGGTGCCGCCCCAACCGCCTCAGATGAGATCCCGCAGCATCCACCCGACCAGGTGCCTTCGGCACCGGGCCCACCGCCACCGCGGCCCACGCCGGCGGCAGCGTCGGCAGACGGTGGCGCTAGAGGGGCCTGCGGTGCTAGGGTTTCGGGGCCACTGGCGTCACCCAGGGGGAGGCGACGCGAGGGGGAGGGGCTATTAAATTGGGGGAGAATTTCACTTCCCCGGCCTCTGCACCAACTAGGGATGCATATGGCCTTTTAAGTATGAGTACTAGGATTTTTTATCTCGGTTACGCACCGAGCCTAGTCCTCAATAAATGCGTGAGTATCAAAAAAGTCTGGTCCTCAAGAATAAATAGGAACCTAAATTCGCATCCGTGAGGATTTGAAAACAGGTGTTAGGTTTGTACATCCACTCCCCCAACCAGTTGAGCTAGGCTCACTCCCCCGAACGCTGATTTTTTAAGCAAAAAATAACCGGTGTCTTCGTCCTGGCTCTATCATGCTAGATGTCAT
Organism: Triticum aestivum; assembly: GCF_018294505.1. Classification (NCBI taxonomy): domain Eukaryota; kingdom Viridiplantae; phylum Streptophyta; class Magnoliopsida; order Poales; family Poaceae; genus Triticum; species Triticum aestivum. The sequence continues at coordinate 621,599,375 of NC_057799.1, read as the reverse complement.
GGAGATCATGGTCTTCACCACAGCCCGGAACCCCAGGTCGCTCGCTCTGTCAATCGCATATCCTCATGGTGCGTCCAGATCAAATTTGTCACTCACAAGGGTTTCGTCATTTGCGGGATAACTTCCCTAACTTCGAAAGAAATATTTCGCAGCCAATAAGCCATGTGTTATTGACATCTAACTGCTGCAGCCATACCATGGTTAGCACATTTTTTTACTATGATCCATCTTAACGAGGTTCACCATCCAGTTGCCTTCCATGAGGCGCTTAGCTTCCTTCACTAATTAATAGTTCAACTGACCTTATACATACTGGCAATGCCCGCGCGGCGGCACGCCGCGCCCTGTTAATGCATCATGACCAAATATGTTACGGCATAGTAATGCTAGTTTGCTAATTTCTTTTATTTGACCAATTTAGAATTTAGAGAAAAAATATATGTGCAATTTGGGGGTTACAGTAAGGCAAGCAATGTATAAAGGTTTAGTTTGTTGCTATTGCTTTCTTCATAACTTATACATGTTCCTATGACTATGAGATTATGCAACTCCCGAATACCGGAGGAACACTTATTGTGCTATCAAACGTCACAACGTAACTGGGTGATTATAAAGATGCTCTACAGGTGTTTCCGATGGTGTTTGTTGGGTTGGCATAGATCGAGATTAGGATTTGTCACTCCGTGTTTCGGAGAGAGGTATCTCTGGACCCTCCCGGTAATGCACATCACTATAAGCCTTGCAAGCAATGTGACTAATGAGTTAGTTGCGGGATGATGCATTATGGAACGAGTAAAGAGACTTGCCGGTAACGAGATTGAACTAGGTATTGAGATACCGACGATCGAATCTCGGGCAAGTAACATACCGATGACAAAGGGAACAACATATGTTGTTATGCGGTTTGATCGATAAAGATCTTCGTAGAATATGTAGGAACCAATATGAGCATCCAAGTTCCGCTATTGGTTATTGACTGGAGATGAGTCTCGATCATGTCTACATAGTTCTCGAACCCGTAGGGTCCGCACGCTTAACGTTCGATGACAATCGGTATTATGAGTTTATGTGTTTTGATGTACCTAAGGTTGTTCGGAGTCCTGGATGTGATCACGGACATGACGAGGAGTCTCGAAATGGTCGAGACATAAAGATTGATATATTGGAAGGCTATGTTTGGACACTGGAAAGGTTTCGAGTGGTTCGAGCATTTTTCCGGAGTACCGGGAGGTTACCGGAACCCCCGGGGAGTTTATTGGCCTTAATGGGCCATGGTGGAAGAGAGGAGGAGGCGGCCAAGGTGGGGGCGCCCCCCAAGCCCAATCCGAATTGGGAAGGGGGCCGGCCCCCCTTTCCTTCTCTCCTTCTCCCTCTTCCTTCTTCTCCTACTCCAACTAGGGAAGGAGGGAAACCTACTCCTACTGGGAGTAGGACTCCCCCCCTTGGGCGTGCCATAGAGAGGGCCGACCCTCCCCTCCTCCACTCCTTTATATACGGGGGAGGGGGGCACCCCATAGACACACAAGTTGATTGTTTAGCCGTCTGCGGTGCCCCCTCCACAGATTTCCACCTCAGTCATATCGTTGTAGTGCTTAGGCGGAGCCCTGCATCGGTAACTTCATCATCACCGTCGTCACGCCGTCGTGCTGACGAAACTCTCCCTCGACCTCAGCTGGATCTAGAGTTCGTGGGACGTCACCGAGCTGAACGTGTGCAGATCGCGAAGGTGCCGTATCTTGGGTGCCAGGATCGGGCGGATCGTGAAGACGTACGACTACATCAATCGCGTTGTCATAACGCTTCCGCTTTCGGTCTACGAGGGTACGTAGACAACACTCTCCCCTCACGTTGCTATGCATCACCTAGATAGATCTTGCGTGTTCGTAGGATTTTTTTTTGAAATTACTGCATTCCCCAACAGTGGTATCAGAGAAAGGTCTATGCGTAGATGTTATATGCACGAGTAGAACACAAAGAGTTGTGGGCGGTAATAGTCATACTGCTTACCAGCAATGTCATACTTTGATTCGGCGGTATTGTTGGATGAAACGGCCCAGACCGACATTACGCGTACGCCTACGCGAGACTGGTCCTACCGACGTGCTTCGCACACAGGTGGCTAGTGGGTGTCTGTTTATCCAACTTTAGTTGAATCGAGTGTGGCTACGCCCGGTCCTTGTTGAAGGTTAAAACAACACACTTGATGAAACATCGTTGTGGTTTTTGATGCGTAGGTAAGAACGGTTCTTGCTAAGCCCGTAGCAGTCACATAAACTTGCAACAACAAAGTAGAGGACGTCTAACTTGTTTTTGCAGGGCATGTTGTGATGTGATATGGTCAAGACATGATGCTATATTTTATTGTATGAGATGGTCATGTTTTGTAACAGAGTTATCGGCAACTGGCAGGAGCCATATGGTTGTCGCTTTAGTGTATTAAATGCAATCGCCATGTAATTGCTTTACTTTATCACTAAGCGGTAGCGATAGTCATAGAAGCAATAGTTGGCTAGACGACAACGATGCTACGATGGAGATCAAGGTGTCGCGCCGGTGATGATGGTGATCATGACGGTGCCAAAGGCATAAGATGATGATGGCCATATCATATCACTTATATTGATTGCATGTGATGTTTATCCTTTATGCATCTTATTTTGCTTAGTTCGGCGGTAGCATTATAAGATGATCTCTCACTAAATTTCAAGGTATAAGTGTTCTCCCTGAGTATGCACCGTTGCGACAGTTCGTCGTGCCGAGACACCACGTGATGATTGGGTGTGATAAGCTCTACGTTCACATACAATGGGTGCAAGCCAGTTTTGCACACGCAGAATATTCGGGTTAAACTTGACGAGCCTAGCATATGCAGATATGGCCTCGGAACACTGAGACCGAAAGGTCGAGCGTGAATCATATAGTAGATATGATTAACATAGTGATGTTCACCATTGAAAACTACTCCATCTCACGTGATGATCGGACATGGTTTGGTTGCTATGGATCACGTGATCACTTAGATGATTAGAGGGATGTCTATCTAAGTGGGAGTTCTTAAGTAATTTGATTAATTGAACTTTAATTTATGATGGACTTAGTACCTGATAGTATTTTGCATGTCTATGTTGTTGTAGATAAATGGCCCGTGCTACTGTTCCGTTGAATTTTAATGCGTTCCTAGAGAAAGCTAAGTTGAAAGATGATGGTAGCAACTACACGGACTGGGTCCGTAACTTGAGGATTATCCTCATTGCTGCATAGAAGAATTACGTCCTGGAAGCACCGTTGGGTGCTAGGCCTGCTGCAGATGCTACTGATGACGTTAAGAACGTTTGGCAGAGCAAAGCTGATGACTACTCGATAGCTCAGTGTGCCATGCTTTATGGCTTAGAACCGGGACTTCAACGACGTTTTGAACGTCATGGAGCATATGAGATGTTCCAGGAGTTGAAGTTAATATTTCAAGCAAATGCCCGGATTGAGAGATATGAAGTCTCCAATAAGTTCTATAGCTGCAAGATGGAGGAGAATAGTTCTGTCAGTGAACATATACTCAGAATGTCTGGGTACCACAACCACTTGACTCAACTGGGAGTTAATCTTCCTGATGATAGTGTCATTGACAGAGTTCTTCAACCACTGTCACCAAGCTACAAAAGCTTCGTGATGAACTATAATATGCAAGGGATGGATAAGACAATTCTCGAGCTCTTCACGATGCTAAAAGCTGCGGAGGTAGAAATCAAGAAGGAGCATCAAGTGTTGATGGTCAACAAGACCACCAGTTTCAAGAAGAAGGGCAAAGGGAAGAAGGGGAAATTCAAGAAGAACGGCAAGCAAGTTGCTGCTCAAGTGAAGAAACCCAAGTCTGGACCTAAGCCTGAGACTGAGTGCTTCTACTGCAAAGAGACTGGTGACTAGAAGCGGAACTGCCCCAAGTATTTGGCGGATAAGAAGGTTGGCAAAGTGAAAGGTATATTTGATATACATGTTATTGATGTGTACTTAACTAATGCTCGCAGTAGCGCCTGGGTATTTGATACTGGTTTTGTTGCTCATATTTGCAACTCGAAACAGGGGCTACGGATTAAGCAAAGATTGGCTAAGGACGAGGTGACGATGCGCGTGCGAAATGGTTCCAAAGTCGATGTGATCGTGGTCGGCACGCTACCTCTACATCTACCGTCGGGATTAGTTTTAGACCTGAATAATTGTTATTTTGTGCCAGCGTTGAGCATGAACATTATATCTGGATCTTGTTTGATGCGAGACGGTTATTCATTTAAATCAGAGAATAATGGTTGTTCTATTTATATGAGTAATATCTTTTATGGTCATGCACCCTTGATGAGTGGTATATTTTTGTTGAATCTCGATAGTAGTGATACACATATTCATAGTATTGAAGCGAAAAGATATAAGTTCAATAATGATAGTGCAACTTATTTGTGGCACTGCCGTTTAGGTCATATTGGTGTAAAGCGCATGAAGAAACTCCATGCTGATGGTCTTTTGGAATCACTTGATTATGAATCACTTGATACTTGCGAACCATGCCTCATGGGCAAGATGACTAAGACTCCGTTCTCCGGAACTATGGAGCGAGCAATAGACTTGTTGGAAATAATACATACTGATGTATGCGGTCCAATGAGTGTTGATGCTCGCGGCGGGTATCGTTATTTTCTAACCTTCACAGATGATTTGAGCAAATATGGGTATATCTACTTAATGAAACATAAGTCTGAAACATTTGAAAAGTTCAAAGAATTTCAGAGTGAAGTGGAAAATAATCGTAACAAGAAAATAAAGTTTCTACGATCTGATCGTGGAGGAGAATATTTGAATTACGAGTTTGGTCTTCATTTGAAACAATGTGGAATAGTCTCACAACTCACGCCACCTGGAACACCACAGCGTAATGGTGTGTCCGGACGTCGTAACCACACTTTATTAGATATGGTGCGATCTATGATGTCTCTTACTAATTTACCGCTATCGTTTTGGGGTTATGCTTTAGAGACGAATGCAATCACGTTAAATAGGGCACCATCTAAATCCGTTGAGACGACACCTTATGAAATGTGGTTTGGCAAGAAACCCAAGTTGTCATTTCTGAAAGTTTGGGGCTGCGATGCTTATGTGAAAAAGCATCAACCTGATAAGCTCGAACCCAAATCAGAGAAATGTGTCTTCATAGGATACCCAAAGGAGACTGTTGGGCACACCTTCTGTTACAGATCCGAAGGCAAGATATTCGTTGCTAAGAATGGATCCTTTCTAGAGAAGGAGTTTCTCTCGAAAGAAGTGAGTGGGAGGAAAGTAGAACTTGATGAGGTAATTGTACCTGCTCCCGAATCGGAAAGTAGTTCATCACAGAAATCAGTTCTAGTGATTCCTACACCAATTAGTGAGGAAGCTAATGATAGTGATCATGAAACTTCAGATCAAGTTACTGCTGAACCTCGTAGGTCTACCAGAGTAAGATCCGCACCAGAGTGGTACGGTAATCCTGTTCTGGACGTCATGTTACTAGACCATGATGAACCTACGAACTATGAGGAAGCGATGATGAGCCCAGATTACGCGAAATGGCTTGAGGCCATGAAATCTGAGATGGGATCCATGTTCGAGGACAAAGTGTGGACTTTGGTTGACTTGCCTGATGATCGGCAAGCCATCGAGAATAAATGGATCTGAAAGAAGAAGACTGACGCTGACGGTAATGTTACTATCTACAAAGCTCGACTTGTTGCGAAAGGTTTTTGACAAGTTCAAGAAGTTGACTACGATGAGACTTTCTCACCCGTAGCGATGCTTAAGTCTGTCCGAATCATGTTAGCAATTGCCGCATTTTATGATTATGAAATTTGGCAAATGGATGTCAAAACTGCATTCCTGAATGGATTTCTGGAAGAAGAGTTGTATATGATGCAACCAGAAGGTTTTGTTGATCCAAAGGATGCTAACAATGTGTGCAAGCTCCAGCGATCCATCTATGGACTGGTGCAAGCCTCTCGGAGTTGGAATAAACGTTTTGATAGTGTGATCAAAGCATATGGTTTTAGACAGACTTTTGGAGAAGCCTGTATTTACAAGAAAGTGAGTGGGAGGTTTGTAGCATTTCTAATATTATATGTGGATGACATATTGTTGATTGGAAATGATATAGAATTTCTGGATAGCATAAAAGGATACCTGAATAAAAGTTTTTCAATGAAAGACCTCGGTGAAGCTGCTTATATATTGGGCATCAAAATCTATAGAGATAGATCAAGACGCTTAATTGGACTTCCACAAAGCACATACCTTGATAAGATTTTGAAGAAGTTCAAAATGTACCAGTCAAAGAAAGGGTTCTTGCCTATGTTACATGGTGCGAAGTTGAGTGAGACTCAATGCCCGACCACTGCAGAGGATAGTGAGAAAATGAAAGTCATTCCCTATGCTTCAGCTATAGGTTCTATCATGTATGTAATGCTGTGTACCAGACCTGATGTGTGCCTTGCTATAAGTATAGTAGGGAGGTACCAAAGTAATCCAGGAGTGGATCACTGGACAGCGGTCAAGAACATCCTGAAATACCTGAAAAGGACTAAGGATATGTTTCTCGTTTATGGAGGTGACAAAGAGCTCATCGTAAATGGTTACGTCGATGCAAGCTTTGACACTGATCTGGATGACTCTAAGTCACAAACCGGATATGTGTTTATATTGAACGGTGAAGCTGTTAGAGCAACTCTAGCAGACCCTGCAAAACGCCGGCCCGCAAAACGCGTTTGCAGTTCACGCGAAACCGCTTTTGCGGGCCGACGAGGGCTAGCACAGATGCAGACCCCCCAAACGGACCCGTAAAAAAGTATATTCGCGGAATATGCTTTTTTACGGGTCGGCTATGTGGGTTTTGCTCGGGCAACAGCGCAACGACCCGCAAACAGAAAAACTGCAAATCTGAAATTTGTCATAGGGTTTAACAAACAAGTTCAAATTCAAATGACATAAACAGTTTGCGCGCGAATAAAAGCGAAGTTCATTACGCAAAAGAGGGCATGCAAAGGTATGCGCCCATGTCCGGCATCATCTTGGGGGTCGATCTTCACTCGGATGGAGTCCATCTTGAAGTTCATCGGCGCCACCGTAGCCACCTCCGTCGCTTGTTCCAACTCCCGCACCAAAATCATCCACATTGCCACCGTATGGAGCAGAGAAATCATCACCGAAACTGGCAGACGGACCGGCCGAGGAGACCATTCTCCTCTTCAAGATCTCTCTCCTTGCCATATCATGCCATGCTTTGGTGACGTCGTCCATGTCATTGCGGTTCATTGACATGATCTTGTTCTCTTCGGCGAGCAACAATGATAGCGATTTGTTTTCAGAGGCGCGTACTTTTCTCTCCTCAATGGCAGCTCTGCGTAGCCCCTCTTCCTTGAGCATTTGCCATTTTTCTTGCTTCTCTTTTGCCTTCTTTTCGGCCAACTCTTTCTTGATCTCCAACGACTTCAACAACATTAACTCGTTTGATTGCACCATGGCATCAATCTTCTCCCTCAAGCTCGATGCTTCTTGCTCTCTCTTTATCTTCTCTCTAGTCTTCTTGTCGCCATCGGGCTTGTTCAAATTTCTTGGGCCATCATCATCCTCATCTTCATCCATGTTTGTAAGTGAGCCTCTCTTTGGTGGGGACTCTTTGTCTATCAACTTCCACTTGTCGCACTTTTGGAGCAACTCCCAACAATGCTCTAATTTGAAGAATCTGCCTTCCGAAGCTTCCATGTCCTTGTATCTATGTTGAGCAATCTTGTCCTACACAATGCGAACAAGGTGATGCAATCATTTTTCATGATATATTGTGATGATGCACAACTTGAACAAAGGCAAAGAAAACTCACATAGTCGGACTCCACGGTACCACTTGGTGGTGCATTGCGTACTTGCTCCAAGCAAGCTGCCCAACGGCTGCACATAGGCTTGATGTTCTCCCAACGACCTTGAAGCGGCCGAAATGTGCGTGGAGTCTTGTTGGGGTAGTTTTTCATAATGCGGAAGTATTGATCTTCGATCCTTTGCCAATATCTCTTCGCGGTTTGATTAGTACCCATGCATCAAGAGACACCGCACTCCATGCTTTGATCAAAGCTTGATCTTCCAAGATGGTGTAGTTCTTCGATCTTTGGCTTTTCCCAGCTTTTGCTTGTGAATTCTCAAACGCTTCCGCTTCGATCTCCGCCAAGTCGTCCGCACAACCATGATGGTCCACACCGTCCTCCCTTTCATTGTAGTCGAAAGGTTCGAAAGGGGCTTGATCAATGTCAACCGCGTTCGTGTCCAACAAGTTCACGAACTCGGTTGTTGCATTGTTCGAACCACCGCTATACCGAACGATAACAAGTCACAAGCTATCGAAAACCAATGGTGAAAATGAAAAAGAATCACCAAAGTCCGAAGAGATATACCTTCCGGCCATTTCGTTGAACACCTCGCTCGCGGTGGGAGCGACAACGTTGAACGGCATCGCCGGAGCACCTCCTTGTGGGGGGATGGAGTGAGAGGTTGAAGAAGATTTGTTCCTTGAAGTCGGAACCTTCCTCCGATTTGCGCCCGCGGCCTTGCCGGCCTTCTCCGCCACCGGCCGGGATCGCACAGCGGCATTGGCGCCCGGAGCACGGGCCATCGCGGCGGGGGCAGCCGGATTCCCGCCCTGCACAAGCACGTTGCCCTGCCGCTTGTGGGAAGGCGTGGCGTGTGCTTGGGCGACGCCGGCGGGGCCTACATGGCCGGCGACGAGATCCGCCCAAGGGGAAGGGTCGTGCGCGACCTCGACGGTGACGGGGGGCAGCTTGGGGTCGTCCATGGTGGCGAGGGACGGCCGGGGAGGAGCAGCCGGAGATTTCAGAGGGGGGGCAATGGTGGTGGAGGGCGCGGGGAGCGGGAAAGGGGGCGCGGAAATGTCCCTCCCGCCAAATCTCGCGCCGGATGGGGGTTGAGCTCGGGTCAGCCTCCCAGCCCGTGAAGATAGAGGTTGGGGGAGAAGATTTGCCGCGCCCCACAAAATTTTTTGCGGGCCGGGGCGTTTTGCGGGGTCTGCTCGTGTAGATTTTTGGGCCCCGACCCGCAATTTGGCGGTTATTTTGCGGGCCGGGGCATTTTGCGGGGTTTGCTAGAGTTCTCTTAATTGGTGCAGTTCTAAGCAGAGCGTCGTGGCGGGGTCTACGTGTGAAGCGGAATACATAGCTGCTTCGGAAGCAGCAAATGAAGGAGTCTGGATGAAGGAGTTCATATCCGATCTAGGTGTCATACCTAGTGAATCGGGTCCAATGAAAATCTTTTGTGACAATACTGGAGCAATTGCCTTGGCGAAGGAATCCAGATTTCACAAGAGAATCAAGCACATCAAGAGATGCTTCAATTCCATCCGTCATCAAGTGTCGGAAGGGGACATAGAGATTTGCAAGATACATACGGATCTAAATGTTGCAGACCCGTTGACTAAGCCTCTCTCACGAGCAAAACATGATCAACACCAAGACTCCATGGGTGTTAGAATCATTACAATGTAATCGAGATTATTGACTCTAGTGCAAGTGGGAGACTGAAGGAAATATGCCCTAGAGGCAATAATAAAGTTGTTATTTATATTTCCTTATATCATGATAAATTTTTATTGTTCATGCTAGAATTGTATTAACCAGAAACTTAGTACATGTGTGAATACATAGACAAACAGAGTGACTAGTATGCCTCTACTTGACTAGCTCGTTGATCAAAGATGGTTAAGTTTCCTAGGCATTGACATGAGTTGTCATTTGATGAACGGGGTCACATCATTAGAGAATGATGTGATTGACATGACCCATCCGTTAGCTTAGCACTATGGTCGTTTAGTTTGTTGCTATTGCTTTCTTCATAACTTATACATGTTCCTGTGACTATGAGATTATGCAACTCCCGAATACCGGAGGAACACTTAGTGTGCTATCAAACGTCACAACGTAACTGGGTGATTATAAAGATGCTCTACAGGTGTTTCCGATGGTGTTTGTTGGGTTGGCATAGATCGAGATTAGGATTTGTCACTCCGTGTTTCGGAGAGGAATCTCTGGGCCCTCTCGGTAATGCACATTACTATAAGCCTTGCAAGCAATGTGACTAATGAGTTAGTTGCGGGATGATGCATTACGGAACGAGTAAAGAGACTTGCCGGTAATGAGATTGAACTAGGTATTGACATACCGACGATTGAATCTCGGGCAAGTAACATACCGATGACAAAGGGAACAACATACCTTGTTATGCGGTTTGACCGAAAAAGATCTTCGTAGAATATATAGGAACCAATATGAGCATGCAGGTTCCGCTATTGGTTATTGACTGGATATGAGTCTCGGTCATGTCTACATAGTTCTCGAACCTGTAGGGTCCGCACGCTTAACATTCGATGACGATCAGTATTATGAGTTTATGTGTTTTGATGTACTGAAGGTTGTTCGGAGTCCCGGATGTGATCAAGGACATGACGAGGAGTCTCGAAATGGTCGAGACATAAAGATTGATATATTGGAAGGCTATGTTTGGACACCGGAAAGGTTCCGAGTGGTTCGGGCATTTTTCCGGAGTACCGGGAGGTTACCGGAACCCCCCGGGGAGCTAATGGGCCTTAATGGGCCATGGTGGAATAGAGGAGGAGGCAGCCAAGTTGGGGGCGCCCCCCAAGCCCAATCCGAATTGGGAAGGGGGCCGGCCCCCCTTTCCTTCTCTCCCCTCCCTCTTCCTTCTTCTCCTACTCCAACTAGGGAAGGGGGGAAACCTACTCCTACTTGGAGTAGGACTCCCCCCTTGGGCGCGCCATAGAGAGGGCCGGCCCTCCCCTCCTCCACTCCTTTATATACGGGGGAGGGGGCACCCCATAGACACACAAGTTGATTGTTTAGCCGTGTGCGTTGCCCCCCTCCACAGATTTCCACCTCGATCATATCATTGTAGTGCTTAGGCGAAGCCCTGCGTCGGTAACTCCATCATCACTGTCATCACGCCGTCGTGTTGACGAAACTCTCCCTCGACCTCAGCTGGATCTAGAGTTTGTGGGACGTCACCGAGCTGAACGTGTGCAGATCGCGGAGGTGCCGTATCTTTGGTGCTAGGATCGGTCGGATTGTGAAGACGTACGACTACATCAACCACGTTGTCATAACGCTTGCGCTTTCGGTCTACGAGGGTACGTAGAAAACACTCTCCCTTCTCGTTGCTATGCATCACCTAGATAGATCTTGCGTGTTCGTAGGATTTTTTTTTGAAATTACTGCGTTCCCCAACAGTGTTAGTGTCAAACATAGACCTAGCTAGCTCGACGCTTCTACGGTTTGGGGTGGCCTCGACACGCTTCTAGGGTTTGGTCGGGCGAGAGGGGGTTGATCGACGTCCCCCCTCATGTTGAACAGTTACTGGAGTTCTCTCATGAATGTCCGACGTCCGGACCGCCTCTCTCATGAATGTCAAACAAGGGATTTAAAAAATGGTGCCATTCTGGATGTGCATAAAATGGTCCCTATTTTTTCTGATCTCATCTACTCTTCTATACATCACGTTTGTCAGTGTCAAAGGATTCAAGAAAACCATGGCTTCATCATTAGGTGAAAGTAATAGGCGCATGATGGTACGAAAGCTCTCCAAAGTTATTTTGGAACGGAGTCCCACATAGGATAATTCGCTTTTTGTTATGAACTTCAGTGAGAGCCTTCCGAATATCGCTATTTGGAAGGCCTTTGCTGAACTTCGTAGCAAAAATCGGATTATCCTATCCGGGACTCCGTTCCAAAATAACTTTGGAGAGCTTCGTACCATCATGCCCCAGTTACTTCCGGCTAATGATGAAGCCATGGATTTCTTCAATATTTGACACAAGGCAACGTGACATATAGAACGTTACATAGATGAGATCAGAAAAAAAATGGATCAACTTGTGCACATACATAATGGGGGCATTCTTGATAAATCTCTTATAAATCTCGACCCCCCTCGTGTCGAAGTTATCGGGGAGGGGGTATATCGACCCCCCCTCATGTCGAAGTTATCGGGGAGGGGGTATATCGACAACGACGACATACATACATGGGAAAAAATATTATCGGGGAAGGAAAAGGAGAAGAAAAAGGAATAGAGGAGAAGAAGAAAAAATAGATTATTATTCTATTTTTTCTTCTTCTCCTCTTTTTCTTCTTCTTTTTTTTCTTCTTATTTATTTCTCCTCTTCTTCCTCTCCTCTTCTTCTCCTTCTTCCTCTTCTTATTATTTTCCTTTTTCTTCTCCTTCTTTTTCTTCTTTTTCCTTTTACCTTCTTCCTAGATAAAACTTTTCTAAAAATGTAACTTTTGCATATATAAAAGTTTTTCTTCTTCTTCCTTCTTCCTTCTTCCTAGCTAGATATATAAAACTTTTCTAAAAATGTAACTTTTGCATATATATAAAACTTTTTCTTCTTCTTCCTTCTTCCTTCTCTCCCTTCTTCCTAAATATATAAAACTTTTCTAAAAATGAAACTAACCTAAAATGCACAGAACATACATAGATAAAACTTATCTAAAAATCCAACTTTTGCATATATGAACATATATACACAGAGAACATACATACATATATACATTTTTATAAAAATGCAAAAAACAAATCATCATATATATGAACAAAAAATCTGAAAAAAAAACAGGACATATAATCATATATACACACATACATATAATCACACATATACATATAATCTAAAAAAACCATCATATATATTAAAAAAATAGAGAGGAAGGCCGGCCGGACCGAACGTGGCGGCGGCGTGTGGTCGGGGCTGGGCATGGTCGGGGCAGGCCGGGGGCGTGGGGCGGCGTCGGGGCAGGGGCATGGGCTGAGGCGGCGCATCGGGGCAGGGGCGCAAAGGCCGGGGCGGCGCGTCGGGGAAGGGCACGGGCCGAGGCGGCGCGTCGGGGAAGGGGAAAAGGGCGCGGGGCGACGGCGACGAGGAGCGGGCGGCGACGGCGACGGCGACCGCGACGGCGAGCACGGGCAGCCTAGCAGCGTCGATGAGCTCGGCGTTGTCGGGGCGGGGCAAATGGTTGATGAAGCTGAAAATTTACAAGTCCTGCTTATATACACAGAGCATTGGTCCCGGTTTGTGGCACAAACCGGGACGAAAGCCCACCTTTGATCCCGGTTCGTGCCACCAACCGGGACCAAAGGTCTCTTTTCAGCAGCCCAAAGGGCGGGAAGCAGAGGCCTTTGGTCCCGGTTGGTAGCACCAACCGGGACTAAAGGGGACATTGGTCCCGGTTGGTGCCACGAACCGGAACCAAAGGTGAGCATTGGTCCCGGTTCATGGCACCAACCGGGACCAAATGCCTGCACCTGCCAAAGGCGCGGTGCAGTGGGATGTTTAGTCCCACCTCGCTAGCTGAGGAGCGGCCGCACCTGTTTATAAGCGCTGCCCCGCCTTCTCTCTCGAACTCCTCTGAACTGCAAGTCTATGGGTCTAATCTGACACTGCTATGCATGTGGGCCCATTCTGCGGTCCTGAATCCTGGCCCAACTAGCTGGGTTTCTAGTCGTATTCAGGCCGTGGTGGCCCAGTAGATGGCATTTTTTTTCTATTTTTTGTTTTCTTTTTTGCTTTTTTTACTTTATTTTTTTTGCAGTTTTCCAGAGATTCTTTTTGCTGTTAGGTCACAAAAATTATAGACTTTGTGTTAGTGCCATTAATTTTCAAATTTGAATTCTTTTAAATTTGTGTGAATCACTAGTTTGTGCATAACTTTACTATAAAAATAGATTTTTGACTGATTCTTTTTCCGACTATATAATATTATTGTGTTTTATCATTATATTAAATCTGGTAATTTTTAGGTTATTTTAACTTTCTGTTTTAATCAAAAACAGAATTTGTTATTTAATTTGCTATTAAAGTTTCTAGCAAAAAATTTCTTTATGAATTTTTTTTGCCATTAATGTTTTGAACAAAAAATACTTTGATAATTTTAGTTGCATAAATTTTATATAATTTTAGTTTAGAAAATACTAGAGGTTTATAAAAGCTTTTTAGTTGATTCCTTCTGCTATTGGAGTTTTATAAAAGCTTTTTAGTTGATTCTTTTTGCTATTGAAGAATATTATAGTTTTGTTTTAGTTGATCATAACATAATATTTTAATTGATTATTTCAAGTTCATTCTTTTTGCGCTAAATGACCCTGAAATTGAAAAGCACTACAAATGAACTCTGAAAAGGTTGGCATGGTATCATCATTTCACCCACATAGCATCTGCTACAAAGTAGAGAGGGTTACGGCAAAAACTGGATACACTTCGTGTACAAAACGGACAATCTCTTTCGAACTATCAGGGTTTCAAACAAAAACTCATCTGTTACAAAGGGATTTAATTTTTTTGAAATTATTTGAACTCCAGACTTTTTGTGTGTTCAAAATGCATGATTCAAAACCACATCATCAATTTTCAACCCTTTGTGACTTCATTTGTTATTTTTCATGCATTTACTGATTTTTGAGCTATATGACCCTGAAATTAAAAAGCACTACAAATTAACTCTGAAAAGGTTGAAAGTTGGCATGGTATCATCATTTCACCCACATAGCATGTGATAAAAAGTTGAGAGGGTTACGGCAAAAACTGGGTGCACTTCGTTTACAAAACGGACAATCTCTTTTGAGGTATCAGGGTTTCATATGGAAACTCGTCTGTTATAAAGGGATTTCATTTTTTGAACTTATTAGAACTCCAGACTTTTTGTGTGTTCAAAATGCACCACTCAAGGCCACATCATTAATTTTCAACCCTTTCTAACTTCATTTGTTATTTTTCATGCATTTACTGGTTTTTTGAGCTATATGACCCTGAAATTGAAAAGCACTACAAATGAACTCTGAAAAGGTTGAAAGTTGGCATGGTATCATCATTTCACCCACATAGCATGTGCTAAAAAGTTGAGAGGGTTACAGTAAATACTGGATGCACTTCGTGTACAAAACGGACAATCTCTTTCGAAGTATCAGGGTTTCATACGGAAACTCGTCTGTTACAAAGGGATTTCATTTCTTGACATGTAACTGTAGTGATATTCTAGATCAAAGGCATCATCATAATAGTTGTGGAGAGAAAGTCTTCACTTTTTCTTCGCTTGTGTCCTTTGCTTTATTGCGCCGTAACCATGGATATTCTTCATCGCTTAACAGGGTGTTTGGGTCAGCCTTGACTTTGAACGGAGGAATTTCATGAAACTTTTCATAATCTTCAGGCATGTCTGTCTTGCCCTCCAATCCCACGATGTCTCTTTTTCCTGAAAGAAGTATGTGGCGCTTTGGCTCATCGTATGATGTCTTCGCTTCCTTATCTTTTCTTTTTCTCGGTTTGGTAGACATGTCCTTCACATAGAAAACCTGCGTCACATTATTGGCTAGGACGAATGGTTCGTCTGTGTACCCAAGATTGTTCATATCCACTGTTGTCATTCCGTACTGTGGGTCTACCTGTACGACGCCTCCTGACAGATTAAACCATTTGCACTGAAACAAAGGGACCTTAAAATCATGTATGTAGTCAAGTTGTAATCATAATATGTGTCCTTTCCCCTCTTGGTTGCTGCATCAAGGCGGGCACCGCTGTTTTGATTGGTGCTCTTTTGATCTTGGGCGATCGTGTAAAATTTATTCTCATTTATCTCGTATCCTTTGTAAGTCAATACAGTTGAAGATGGTCCCCTGGACAACGAGTACAGTTCATCTGAAACAGTGTTGTCACTTCTGTGACGTGTTTCCAACCAACTGCCGAAAGTCCTGATGTGTTCACATCTAATCCAGTCGTCACACTGCTCCGGGTGTTTGGAGCGCACAATGTTCTTGTGTTCATCGACATACGGGGTCACCAAGGTAGAGTTTTGTAGAACTATGTAGTGTGCTTAAGACCAAGAATGCCTGTCCCTACATATTATAGAGTCCCCTCCTAGCGTGCTTGTCGGGGTAATTGACCACGGGTACCCCGTAAACGGCAAGACAATATTTCAAGACATCGGGGCTAGCAAAGCCCCACAGTCCGACTGCTCAGGCCGCCCAGCGGCCCCCTGTCCGACTGCCCGAACCGACTCGCCACTCAGCCTGCTCCCCATCCGGCTGCTCCTGCCAGCCGGCTGCCGACTGCGCCAACGGCCGGGTGCCCGAAGTCAACCGCCGACACCGATGAGACGGTCGTACCCGGCACTGTGCACGCATCACCTTGAGCCATCATGTATAGTGTCCCTTGTCCCTGGGCACTATTTATAAAGTGACCCAGGAGACAAGCATGACACCCCCACCATTCCACTAGCTAGCTAGCTACCATGCCTACCTAGCTTACATCATAAGCTAGCTCCCACTATATAAAGCTAGCCATCCATCCATCCACACTCATGCTCTCACGCATGGAGAGCTCACACTCACGCATGCATACATGCTCACAGGCACAAACCCATTCGGCCACTAGAGCTTGCATGCTCATCGGGCTACCATCATGCATATACGAAACCAGATGCCTGTGGCACTGCTTTCGGACACAGCTCCAGGAGCAACTCTGTACCAGATATACCACATATATACTCAAACATGCATGCAGGAGTAGGGGTATTATCTCTCCGGAGAGCCCCGAACCAGGGTAAACTAGCGCGTGCTACTCGCATACCCGTCCCCGGATATTCCGGCCGTGGTCTTGCCCTCACACTAAGCCACCCTGTGGCATCTGTCTCCTCACAACCACCCCGTGAGAATACCACGACAGTTGGCACCCACCGTGGGGCAAGCTGCTGCTGGAATCACAGTCCGGGCGGGACCATCTTCGTCATCTCCGCCGCGGCGTCGTGCCATCTCTCCGGTAGCGCTCGGGGGCTCGACATCACCACGCCCCCGGAGCGCCCGCGAGGGGCTGCGCGTCCTCGCCGCAGGCCTCTTCGTCACCACTGCTGCGACGCCAGTGATCTGTCCGCGCGCGCCGCGCCACCTCGGTTCGGTCGGCCGTGTCCATCCACGCGTCGTTCGCGCCTGCTCCCCTCCGCGCTGCGCCTTGCTTCCGGCCGGAACGCGCGTTCGCTCCTTCCATATATCATCTAGACAAACTAGCTAGAGCAAGTCAAACAATGGTCAAACTATAGCCATACATTGCCCATACACTTCTCAGATGCAGGCCGGACACAACCTGTACACTTCCCAGATGGTGCACTAAGCTCGCATTCGCTGTTCTCCGCGGGCGCGTACATGCGTCCGTCCCCGGTCTCCCCTGCGGCTCAGCTCGGCTGTGCGGCCTCTGCGTCCGCTCGCCGCCGTCATACAAGCCTGCGAGCGACCCCTGCTCGGGAGCCGCTGCTGCCTCCGCCTGCCGCTGCCGCCGTTTCCTCCACCGCTGGCTCGCGTCGACCCCGCACTCCCGCGCGCCCCGCGAGCTGTGTCGCCCCCGCGCGCGCTGGCGCTGGTCCTCCCTGCCTCGTGCTCGGTCGCGTAGCTCTGCACCTGCTACGCGCACGTCGCCTCCTACGGATCTCGTCCGTGGTCGCCCCAACCTACGCGCGCGTCGCCGCCTGCTCCACCCTGCGTGAGTCGCTCGCCCAACGTCACGCCCCTGCACTGCTCCGCCCCGTGGCCGCCGGCTTCCCAATGGCCGGATTCGCCCCACTCCCGCCGGCTTCGCCCTGGTGGCCCGCCTCCGTGCCCCTGGCCGCCTGCAAAGCTTTCGCCGCCTCGCGCCCCCCGCGTCAAGCTGCCGGCTCCGCGCGACTCGGCTCTCCCGTGGCCGTCCAACCGCGCCCGTGCCGGGTACTCCACCCCTCGCGCGTCGGCCCCACCGTTCGCCGCCTCCGACTCGCCGCTAGCCAGGTCCGCCTCCGGCCGGCAGCCGCTCCAGGCCGGCTGCCCGAGACCTGGCTCCCTGATGCCGCCCTCCGCCTGGCCGGGTCTGGCCTCCTCTACCATCCGGCCTCCAGCACGCTCGCTGGCCGAGTCGCCGCCCCGCGCGCTGGCTTAACCGCTTGCCTCCGGGTGCTGGCCTGGCCGCCTCGCCCTGCTTCGCCCCTGGCCGGCTCCGCCTCGCAGGGCCGCCTGGCCCCCACACCCGGATGCTGACTCCCGGCCTCCCGCAAGCCGGCCCAGCGCCGCTGCTCTGTCCGCGCCCGCGCCGACTGCTGCTGCGTCCGGATCCCGGCCGCCCTGCCGGTCCTCTGCGTCCCCGCCGCCAGCTGGGCACGCCAGCTGGCCCTCTGCGCCCCGGCCACCGGCTTGCCCCGCCCGCCGGCTCGCAGCCGGCAGCTCATGTGGCCGGGATCCGAAGAAGAAGAAGAATAAAGATGGGCCGGCTACCCCAGTGGCCGGCTCGAAAGAAGTGGCCGGATGCCCAGCCGGCTGACTGAAAAAAATAAGATTCTTGCTGGTGGAGAAATGTCAAGCCGGGTGCCCAGCCGGCTGACCAAAAAAAGGAAAATAAGGGGGGAGATAAATGCAAGCCGGCTACTCGTTTCTAGACAGCCGGCTGCCCAGGCGGATGAAAGACAAAGAGAGAAAAAAAGCATCAACTTCAACAAAGAAAACAAAGTAGTCGCCGGGAGATCCGGCCCGACTGCTCAGCGGTCGGCCCGAATCTCGGGGGCTACACCCAGCGGGTGCGCTGACGCGCCCCCGAGAAGGAAGAAGACAAAGTAGTTGGCGGGAGATCCGACCCGACTGCTCAGCAGTCAGTCCGAATCTCGGGGCTACACCCAGCGGGTGCGCTGACGCGCCCCCGCGAGAAAGAAGACAAAGTAGTTGCTGAGAGATCCGGCCCGACTGCTAAGGGCTACACCCAGTGGGTGCGCTGGCGCGCCCCCACGAAAGATTGCAAGAAACAAAAACAAGAGACAAGAGAAAAGTTTTGTCCGGCTGCCAGTAGCCGGCAGAAGAGAAGAAAGAAGAAAAAGGGCGCTGCCAGACGCCTCGCCGCCTGGCCGGCTGTGCCATGCCGGCTCGGCCGCGTCCCGCTCACCCCCTGACCGGTCAAGCCCGACCGGCTGGACCGTCCTCGAGCACCCGGAGGCTCGAGGGCTACAACCAGCGGGTGCGCCGGCACGCTCCGCGAGCGCCGAGCCGCGCCGGCTGTCTTCGGCAAACTCCGCCTCGCCTACACCAAAATCAATGTGAGCTCCTCATCCGCATATTTTTGCACCGTGAAAGTACGGATAACCTCGAGCGATGCTCGGGGGGCTATCTCCGTATTTTATTACAGTTGCATCATTGTTTGTCCCGGCGCCAGCCAGAGTTGGCCCGGAGGCTAGCCGCTTGGCCTAAGACGTTAGTTTCCGCAGATGGCTTAGTAGCGTGCGCGGTACCAAATGCCCACTCTTAGTCACAGATCGCAGAGCGGCTGTCCGGCTAGCAAGAGTGAACGTTGGTGGCCACCCACGCGAAAAACGTCCGGGAAGAAAAATGGTTCGGGCGACCTGGCCGTTTCCTTTACGAGTATCCACTCCCAGAGTCTGAGTACTGTACACTCCACTTCGTGGCCCACTCTCAGCCACAGACCGCAGAGCGGCTGTCCGGCAAGCAAGAGCACAAGCCAAAAAGCGGAGGGAACACGAAAAAGATTAAGGGGGCTCGGTCGAAACCGAGTCGGCACCCTCCGCATAAAACTTGCAATGCTAAAAGCAAACATTTGATATATCTGCGTGGACTAACTTTGTCATTTGCATTATCATTTCCGTGGGGAACCCCCCCCCCCCCCCGCCTCGCTCGGAGGCTCGGAGGCTACACCCAGCGAGTGCGCTTGCGCGACCCCACCGGAAGCAAGCCGCGCCGGCTGCGGTCCACGGCCGGCCGTCATCGACATCTTCTACATCAACACCCGCTAAAAAACCTCCGCCCAACTTCGCCAAGTTGCCCGGAGGCTCGGGGGCTACTGTCGGGGTAATTGACCACGGGTACCCCGAAGACGGCAAGACGATATTTCAAGACATCGGGGCTAGCAAAGCCCCTCAGTCCGACTGCTCAGGCCGCCCAGGCGGCCCCCTGTCCGACTGCCCGAACCGACTCGCCACCCGGCCTGCTCCCCGCCCGGCTGCTCCTGCCAGCCGGCTGCCGACTGCGCCAATGGCTGGCTGCCAGAAGTCAACCGCCGACACCGACGAGACGGCCGTACCCGGCACTGTGCATGCATCACCTCAAGCCATCATGTACATTGTCCCTTGTCCCTGGGCACTATTTATGAAATGACCCAGGAGACAAGCATGACACCCCCACCATTCCACTAGCTAGCTACCATGCCTACCTAGCTTACATCCTAAGCTAGCTCCCACTATATAAAGCTAGCCATCCACCCATCCACACTCATGCTCTCACGCATGGAGAGCTCACACTCACGCATGCATACATGCTCACAGGCACAAACCCATTCGGCCACTAGAGCTTGCATGCTCATCCGGCTACCCTCATGCATATACGAAACCAGATGCCTGTGGCACTGCTTTCGGACACAGCTCCAGGAGCAACTCTGTACCAGATATATCACATATATACTCAGATATGCAGGAGTAGGGGTATTATCTCTCCGGAGAGCCCCGAACCAGGGTAAACTAGCGCGTGCTACTCGCATACCCGTCCCCGGATATTCCGGCCGCGGTCTTGCCCTCACACAAAGTCACCCTGTGGCATCTGTCGCCTCGCAACCACCCCGTGAGAATACCACGACAGTGCCTTTTCCAGTCAGTCTCCCCTCATACCGTGATTGAGGGAGACCAATCTTCTTAAGGCCATGAATTAACTCAACACAAAACCCAAGGACATCCTCTGTTTGATGGCCCATGGAGATGCTTCCTTCTGGCCTAGCACGGTTACGGACATATTTCTTTAGGACTCCCATGAACCTCCCAAAGGGGAACATATTGTGTAGAAATACAGGGCCCAGAATGACAATCTCGTCAACTAGATGAACTAGGACGTGCATCATGATATTGACGAAGGATGGTGGGAACACCAGCTCGAAACTGACAAGACATTGCACCACATCACTCCTTAGCCTTGGTGGGATTTCTGGATCGATCACCTTCTGAGAGATTGCATTGAGGAATGCACATAGCTTCACAATGGCTAATCAAACGTTTTCCGGTAGAAGCCCCCTCAATGCACCGGAAGCAGTTGCGTCATAATCACCTGGCAGTAATGAGACTTTAGGTTCTGAAACTTTTTCTTGACCATATTTATTATTCCCTTTATATTTGACAAGAAGCCAGACGGGACCTTCATACTGAGCAGGCATTCAAAGAAGATTTCCTTCTCTTCTTTGGTAAGAGCGTAGCTGGCAGGACCTTCATACTGCTTTGGAGGCATGTCATCTTTTTCGTGCAAACGTTGCAGGTCCTCCCGTGCTCCGGTGTATCTTTTGTCTTCCCATACACGCCCAAGAAGCCTAGCAGGTTCACGCAAAGATTCTTCGTTACGTGCATCACGTCGATTGAAGAGCGGACCTCTAGGTCTTTCCAGTAGGGTAGGTCTCAAAATATAGATTTCTTCTTCCACATGAGTGCGCGTCCCTCAGCGTCATTCTGAACAGATAGTCCGCCAGGACCCTTTTCAAAGATTACCTATAAATCATTGACCATAGCAAGTACGTGATCACTGGTACGCATGGCGGGCTTCTTCTGGTGATCTGCCTCGCCTTTGAAATGCTTTCCTTTCTTTCGACATTGATGGTTGGTCGGAAGAAATCGACGACGCCCCAGGTACACATTCTTCCTGCATTTGTCCAGGTATATACTTTCAGTGTCATCTAAACAGTGTGTGCATGCGTGGTATCCCTTGTTTATCTGTCCTGGAAGGTTACTGAGAGAAGGCCAATCATTGATGGTTACAAACAGCAACACATGCAGGTCAAATTCCTCCTGTCTGTGCTCATCCCACACACGTACACATTTTCCATTCCACAACTGTAAAAGTTCTTCAACTAATGGCCTTAGGTATACATCAATGTCGTTGCGGGGTTGCTTAGGGCTTTGGATGAGAACTGGCATCATAATGAACTTCCGCTTCATGCACATCGAAGGAGGAAGGTTATAGATACATAGAGTCACGGGCCAGGTGCTGTGATTGCTGCTCTGCTCCCCAAAAGGATTAATGCCATCCGCGCTTAAACCAAACCATACGTTCCTTGCGTCACCTGCAAACTCCTTCCAGTACGTTCTCTCGATTTTCCTCCACTGCGACCCGTCAGCGGGTGCTCTCAACTTCCCGTCTTTCTTACGGTCCTCTCTGTGCCATCGCATCAACTTCGCATGCTCTTTGTTTCTGAACAGACGTTTCAACCGTGGTATTATAGGAGCATACCACATCACCTTGGCAGGAACCCTCTTCCTAGGGCGCTCGCCGTCAACATCACAAGGGTCATCTCGTCTGATCTTATACTGCAATGCACCGCATACCGGGCATGCGTTCAAATCCTCATACGCACCGTGGTAGATGATGCAGTCATTAGGGCATGCATGTATCTTCTGCACCTCCAATCCTAGAGGGCATACGACCTTCTTTGCTGCGTACGTACTGTCGGGCAATTTGTTATCCTTTGGAAGCTTCTTCATTAATATTTTCAGTAGCTTCTCAAATCCTTTGTCAGGCACACCATTCTCTGCCTTCCACTGCAGCAATTTCAGTATGGTACTGAGCTTTGTGTTGCCATCTTTGCAATTTGGGTACAGCCCTTTTTTCTGATCCTCTAACATGCGATTGAATTTCAGCTTCTCCTTGTCACTTTCGCACTGTCTCTTTGCATCAACAATGACACGGCGAAGATCATCATCAGGCACATCACCTGGTTCCTCTTGATCTTCAGCTTCCCCCGTTGCAGCATCACCGTATTCAGGGGGCACATAGTTGTCATCACCCTCTTCTTCTTTGCTGTCTTCCATCATAACCCCTATTTCTCCGTGCTTGGTCCAAACATTATAGTGTGGCATGAAACCCTTATAAAGCAGGTGGGTGTGAAGGATTTTTCGGTCAGAGTAAGACTTCGTATTCCCACATATAGGGCATGGACAACACATAAAACCATTCTGCTTGTTTGCCTCAGCCACTTCGAGAAAATTATGCACACCCTTAATGTACTCGGAGGTGTGTAAGTCACCGTACATCCATTGTCGGTTCATCTACGTGCATTATATATAATTAAGTGTGTCAAAACCATTACAGAACATCCTGAATAGATAAGTGACCAAATTAATAGAAGTTCATCATCACATTAAAACCGAAATACATACATAGTTCTCCAGAGCATCTAATTAAACCATACATTGAAACTATGTAAAACATTTCAATGCAACAACAAATGCGATCATAATCGCAACCAACGTAACAATTGATTCAACGGCATAATGATACCAAGCCTCGGTATGAATGACATATTTTCTAATCTTTCTAATCTTCAAGCACATTGCATCCATCTTGATCTTGTGATCATCGACGACATCCGCAACATGCAACTCCAATATCATCTTCTCCTCCTCAATTTTTTTAATTTTTCCGTCAAGTAATTGTTTTATTCTTCAACTAAATTTAACCTGTCGATAATAGGGTCGGTTGGAATTTCCGGTTCACATACCTCCTAGATAAAAAAAATATATGTTATGTTGGTCGGCATAATTGTCATAAACAATAAATGAACCAAATAGTTATAAAATATAATATATACCACATCCGAATCATAGACAGGACGAGGGCCGATGGGGGCGGATACCAAAACCATCGCACTATATAATAACAAACAATAATAAAAGTAAGAAAATTATACAAGTATCTATCTAAATCATACAAGTAAGAATATTTTTCTTTTAGAAAGAAGATAAGAACAAGAGGCTCACCACGGTGGTGCCGGCGACGAGGTCGGTGCGGGCGATCGACGGCGGTGAAGACGGGGACGGGACGTGACGGACCGCTAAACGTAGACAAATCTTGAGGAAAATAGAGCTTGGAGGTCGAGCTTGCAGAGGAGAAAGCTTAAGTAGTGTGGCTCGGGCATTTCATCGAACACCTCATGTGCATAGGAGGTGAGCTAGAGCACGACAAAGCCCCCCTCGCCGACCAGAAAAAACAGAGCAGTGGAGTGCTCTGCTCGCGGGCGAGGGGGTATATATAGGCACCTCATTGGGCCCGGTTCGTGCCTGGAACCGGGACTAAAAGCCCCCTTTGGTCCCGGTTCCAGCCACGAACCAGGACCAATATTTGTGGGCCAGGAGCGAGGCCCATTGGTCCCGGTTCGTGTCTGTAATCGGGACCAAAGGGTCCAGACGAACCGGGACCAATGTCCCACAAGGCCCGGCCGGCCCCATGGGCTCACGAACCGGGACCTATGCCCCCATGGGTCCCGGTTCGTGACTGAACCGGGACTAATGGGTTGGCCAGGCCTGGACCAAATCCTGTTTTCTATTAGTGTACTTAATTATTTCTTTTGATTAGTTTAACTGAATTGTCGCCTTCGTCACGATAATCATGTTTGCTATGTAGTGAAACACGGGGAGTGTGAGGACTGTGCATGCATCAAGTGTAAATGAGATGGGTGACACCCAATGCCGGAGCATCAAAGAAAAGTTGGGCAGCACGGACTAAAGAAGAGCATTTTTTTTTTATTTCTGAATCATAACAACATATTACATGATTATGACTATCTATCTCTGAGCTATCAAACCCATTACGGCGCAAGGAAAGGGCGGCCAACAAGCTATGTCATGTGGCGCATGCTGGTTGGCGACGGGGAGAATTTTTTAAATTTTTTGGAGATTATTTTTGGAAGATGGAACTGAGACTTTTTTTCCTTTTTATCTTTGAGAAGAGTTTTTCTAGATTTTTTCTTTTTTTAGATGAAGGTGAGGTTGTTTTTCCTTTTTTTTTCTTTAAGATAGGCAAACACACGGACAACTTGCTATGAAGCGTCCCGCAATAGCAGGGCCCAACCAATAGTTAGTTATTGCACGAACCATCTTCAGAATCTCCATCCGGAAAAACATAACTGTTAAGGAAGCAATGGACAACAACCGGTGGCTTTTGGACCTGTAGCCCCACATCTCGATGATATTGCTCTGGCTCCTGGATATCAAGACGACCTCTCTTGGCACTTCTCATAGGATGGTAACTCATTCGTTAGTGGTGGTGTGTCTATAGGTTCGATCCTTTCGATCGACGCTTCCCTTCATCGGCAACGGTTGTTATTCTGGTGTGTTGATTTTATAGGGCCTTAGTAAGACGACTTCCCGATTGTCTACTACAATAAGGTTTGCCTGGCTCCATTGAGGGAAGGGCGATGACTGCGGCACATTGGCTCGCTGCAGTGCTTGTAGTCGTCGATAGGTGGTCTATGGACCTGGATGTACTTTTTTACTTTTGGTGTTGTTTACGCTACCTTAACAGTTGATGATTAGATTAAAAAAAATCCGCAAAAAGTATAGAGAGAGAGATTTTTTTTGCATAGAAAATTCATATGTTTACCTCCGCAATAGATTAAAATGAGGCTAAAAACAACATGTTTAGAAGATCAGACAGATTGTAGTGTCTTAAAACGCCATGTTTTTTCACACTCTTGTTGCGTGGAAAATTGGTTGACTGTGATGGCCATGAAAGGGCATTTACCTAGTGAAATAAAAAGGGTGCTGCTGTCTTTCATAAAAAAAAAGGGATGATTCCTTCCCCAAACGGGTCCTCCTATGCAGGCGCTGACCTGCGACATCCCCCCTTCCCTACGTACAGCCACCCCACTCGGGTCGAAGTCATGGTCTAAATTTGACTCGAATTTTAAAGAAGGCCACTAAATCTAGTTATGCGTGGTTAAATAATATCTTATCATTCTTTAATTGATTTAGAGAATTTGTGTCTCGCCCCTGGATAACCATATGGCCAACATATATAGTTTGCCATGTAAGGAGGAGGATTCAAACTATCTCACAAATAAATAAATAAATAAAATCAAAACAAAGCCAATATTTTTTTTTGCGAAAAAAAGCCTAGATTGACAAAGAATTGTTCCAAATCCAGTATAGTTGGTCTGGCATTACATTGTCACATCGATATCACATAAGATAAAATTGAAAAAAAAATTAAGTATTGCGTTGACATTGCGGCTTATAGATAAGCACATCCGATGAGGCTTGCTTTGATCGAATACTGTAATGAGTCTAGGTGGAATTAATTAGCCACTTGCTGGAGCTTATATTTCTAAAATGTATGATCGCCCTGTCCTTCTGTCATATTAATGATTGAAATTTGAATAATGCTAACCCAGGCCTAGATGGGTTTGAACTGGCGTTCTTTAATTCCAATTGGACTCTGGTTAAGGATGACCTTTTCAATCTTCAAACGGATTTCCACGCTTGTTCTGCCGATCTTCGCCGTATCAACAAAGCCTACATTGTGATTCTCCCTAAGAAAATAGGCGCTAATCACCCTGAAAACTACAGGCATGTCTCCCTTCAGAATTGCGTGGTAAAAATTGCGTCCAAATGCCTGGCCAAACAGAGCTCATTGTCTCATGTCAGATCTAATTCACCATGGTCAAACTGGTTTCATCAGGGGCGAGGCATCGCTGAGAATTTCCTTCTTGGTGCGGATTTAGTTGAAACTTGTTTCAAAAGAAAATCTCCTTCCATTTTTCTTTAATCTGGATTTCCATAAGGATTTCGACTCCGTCTCCTATGACGCCTTTGCCGCTGTTATGTGCGCTAAAGGTTTTCCTTCTCTCTGGGGTAAGGGCATCTCAAAAGAAGACCCTCAAAGCTCAGCTATATTCCGGATTGTGATGTCCGGACTATTTGTATCAACTTTTGTCATTCAATGAGGACTCCCATCGGTCCACGAAGTGATCCGGAAGTCCGTTTTAAAGCAAATCCGAGACAAACGTGGGGAGCTATACCGGAGTCCACCAAACAAATGTCGAATTTTCATTTGGCTTGCTAACAAGGACTGTGTCTACACCAACGAACAAAGACTTTGGACATTTGTCGCTACTTCAGATGCATGCCCTTTCCACGTGCAACCGAGAGCATCGCTCACCCGCTGCTATGCTACAATCATCTACTGCCTCTTTGGGATGGCCTAAGCAGTATCTTGGAGGTAAGGCCGGCCAACCTAGGGGAAATGTCACTTGGAGCACTTCCAAATAAGTCGCTCCACTGTGATCATTGTTATCCTGTGGAATACTTGGAAGCGTTGCAACACAAAGGTGTTCAGAAATGGAACTCTTGGAGTCCACCACATTGCTAACGCAGCAGCGGACGATCTGATGCTCTGGTCTCACCTATGCAAAAATGCTGATAAACATCCCTGTTGTGCGATTGGGGAGCCATGTTGTCTCATCTTACTGCGAGATTATTGCCGCCATGTAATTTTACTTTCCTTCTCCTTTTCCCACTTACTGTAACACTATGCTACTCCCTGTACTTATTTCAGTTTCAGTAATAATATAAGGTTCAGGCCGGCGTAAGCCCGCGGTTGATGTGTAAAAAATAAATATCTGCCAGGTTAACCGTACGTAAGGTGAACTAGTCTACAATAATTTATCTTCTGTTATTTGGAAGAAGAAGAAGAAAAGGCATCCCGTTCCCGGTTCAAGCAGTCCATGTACATCACTAGCATGTCCCTGCTTTGTGCAAGAAGAGCGCAAAGAAACTTCTCCGTCATGAGGCCAACTCGCCAGCTCGTCCTGCTGCTCTTCTTGGCATGCATTTTGCTCCTTTCCGCCCAAACCTCCGGTTCTGACAAGCTCGAGATAGGCCAGAACCTCACCGACGGCGACACGCTCGTCTCAGCCGGCGGCTCGTTCACCCTGGGGTTCTTCTCCCCCGGGGCGTCCACCAAGAGGTACCTGGGCATATGGTTCTCGGTGTCCAACGACACCGTTTACTGGGTAGCCAACCGTGCCGACCCTCTGGGCGACATGTCCGGCATGTTGGTGTTCAAACGGCGGCGGCACACTCCTCCTGCTGGACGGCTCCCGCCGGACTGTCTGGTCATCAGATTTCTCCGGCGGCGCTTCTGCCGCGGCGGCCCAGCTTCTTGAGTCCGGCAATCTGGTCGTGCGCAACGGCAGCAGTGTCACCTACCTGTGGCAGTCGTTCGATCCCCCGTCAGACACCTTGCTGTCCGGCATGAAGCTCGGCAGGAACTTCTGGGCAGGAGCCGAGTGGCAGCTCACGTCGTGGCGCTCGGCCGACGATCCGTCTCCAGGAGACTACCGCCGCACGCTGGAATCTAGCAGACTGCCGGAGATCATCACGTGGTACGGCGGCGTGAAGACGTACCGCACGGGCCCCTGGAACGGGGTCTACTTCAACGGCGTCCCGGAGGCGTTGACGTACCAGGACAGGTACCCGCTGCATGTGACGGGCCTCACGGCCAGGCCGATGGAGATAACCTACGGGTACACCGCCGTGCCCGGCGCTCCGCTGACTCGCGTCGTGGTGAACCACACCGGCGTGGCGGGGCGGCTGGTGTGGGACGCGAGCACCCAGGCGTGGGTCTCCTTCTTCAGCAGGGGGGCGAGGGACAGCACCTGCGATGCCTACGGCAAGTGCGGGGCGTTCGGCCTCTGCGACCCCGAGGCGGCGTCGTCGTCGTTCTGCGGCTGCGTGCCGGGGTTCAGCCCCGTGTCGCCGGCGGCGTGGCAGATGAAGCTATATGCGGGCGGGTGCCGGCGAGATGCGCGTCTGGATTGTGGCGGCGGGACGACGACGGACCGCTTCAGGGAGGTGCCAGGTGTGAGGCTTCCCGACACGCAAAATGCGACGGTGGACCTTGATGTGGCTACGTTGGAGGAGTGCCGGGCCAGGTGCCTCGCCGACTGCTCGTGCTTGTCCTACGCCGCCGCCAACATCCGAGGCGGTGGCAATCGTAGCGGCTGCGTCATGTGGGCGGATGCCATCGTTGATCTTCGACTCATTGTCAGCGAGCAGAGTCTCTACTTGAGGTTGTCCGAATCAGAATTTGGTATGTGCATCCATTCTCGTACTCTTATCCATTTTTTCGACAGAGCATGGCCATTTTTTGTCTTGAAAGAATTGACTAGATTTGCTTTGGCTGCCATAGATGTAGCAGATGGCCGTAAGAGGTTTCCTATTGTACCGGTTGTTGTGGCACCTCTAGCTTCTGCAGCAGCTATTCTTCTGGTCGTTTTTTTGATTTGGTGGAGATGGAGGAGCAGAATCTTAGGTAAATTGTATACCTCCCTTTTGCTCTTATTTTGCATGAGAAAAAAGGGGAAATGCATGGTAAATAGGAGTACGATGCTGAAGTTCGTGCTCATTACAAGCTAGCCTAATATTTACTTTTTTCCAGATAATGAGACCCAATATTTGTTATGTAAGACAGTTTCAAACTTGATGATAAACTAATCATCCATTTGAAAAGGACTTAATAATCGTCATTATCTTGTTTCAGGCGCTATTCCTCAAAATCTATCTATGGGAGCCGTCCCTTCAGTTAATCTAGCTAATATAAAACATGTCACCAGAAATTTCTCCGAAAGTAACATCATTGGTCAAGGTGGATTTGGCGTTGTTTATAAGGTTAGCCCTCCGCTCCTCATTCTAGACATCGCGACATGCATCATGCCAACTGGACATTTTAAGTGTGAGTTCATAAAATTGGTCTTGAATTTCTTGTGAGGTAGGTGACTCACTTCATAAATAATTTCTCTAATTTGCTGATTCACCAGGGCCAGCTCACTGGCGGAAGAATGATTGCTGTTAAGCGGCTTAAACAGTCGGCTCTCACCAGAAAAGGAAAGAAAGATTTCGCTAGAGAAGTTGAAGTGATGGCCGGGCTCCGGCACAACAATCTCGTTCGTCTCCTCGCATACTGCAATGAAGGAAAAGAGAGGATACTAGTTTACGAATACATGGAGAACAAGAGCTTGAACGTCTACATATTTGGTACTCGCTGCTCGCTGAAACTAAACAATTTTCTTTCCAATTGTGTTATGGACATTCAACTATCTCATGAAATATTCCTGCGTTCAAAACACATCATGCACTCCTACTTCACTTTTGTTTGAAATTCCTTTGCTTTAATTCTAGTTGTTGTTGTACACTTGTACTAGAGTAGACTACGAGATGCAAGTATATTCAGGAACGCATATCAATTTATTTCGTACTAACAGGCACACCTAGCCTTCGTACTTCATTGAACTGGGCAAAGAGACTTCAAATAATCCATGGTATCGCGCATGGTATCTCGTACCTTCACGGTGGATCAGGCGAGAGTGTAATCCACAGGGATCTCAAACCAGGCAATGTTCTTCTAGACGATGAATGGAAGGCTAAGATAGCAGACTTCGGCACTGCCAAGCTATTCGCCATTGATCAAACAGGGCCTGATCAGACAGTCATTGTTTCACCGTAAGTAAATTTATCTTTTCTAGAACAAATAGGAGGGAGATGAGAACCCCATATATATCACATTGTTGACTTTCATGAAGGGGATATGCAGCGCCAGAGTATGAGAGGCAAGGAGAGATGACGCTAAAATGTGATGTCTATAGCTTTGGAGTTATCCTCTTGGAGACACTAAGTGGGCAAAGGAATGGCAGCATGCAGAGGCTACTTTTGAACGTAAGCGCGGTCTTGTTTGCGGTTTCTTAACCATATTGTCGTGAATTTATTTATATCATATTGTTACAAATTGCCACAGAAAAGTAGAAAAAATTTGTTCGCTATACAAATGCTTCTAAGATAAAGTTATAATTCCATGAACTTTTAGTTGACCTAAATGAGCATGAATGCCTTGGAAATTTACATTCTAAGTCAATGCATCCAAATCCGATACTGGCTGACATAATTAACCATTTTCATTTTGAGATGAACTATGAACATTATATAAGATTCCATAATTTTTCAAAATAAAGTAAGGAAATCTCTTTTTTGCAGGCTTGGGGTCTCTGGGAACAAAACAAGACTATAGAACTTCTCGACACAGCAATATCATTGCCACTTTCTGAGTCTGAGCCTGAGCTCTTGTCTGAGCTGAAACGATGCATCCAGATTGGACTTCTTTCTGTCCAGGATATTCCCAGCGACAGGCCAACCATGTCTACAATTGTCGCCATGCTAACAAGCACTGCTTCGCTGATTAATCGGCCGGGAAGGCCGACCATGGATAACACGGCTATGCATTCATCCCATGAGCTTGAATCCAACCTCTCGAGCCCGAGTACAGATGATCTGACATAAATTGCCTCTGTGGTTGAGTCGGATATTAAGTTATTAACAGTTGTTGCCTAATGATTTCTCAGTTCAAGTTACAGGTGTGAATTGTCTTTATTCCATGGTCTTTTTTGTATGGGTGGTACCTCTCCATAGCGCCCTAATTCCTTTTCTTTTACTTTGTGTTACGCTTTTAGTTTTCCTAATTCTGAGTTGATTATCTCTTCAAATTTTACCTTCTCACTTTTCTCCTGAAAAAATTTGTAAATTTTTATTGTAAAACTGAAGTATAAGAGCAGTGCAACTTATCAACATGTACTGCAATCGATCTTAGTATGTTGATTACATATGAACGAGCCCCCTGACATGAATGGTTGGATGTTGATCAAGAAGGTTCAAAACGGTGACATGCTTTTTAAAACAAAATCAAACAATTTATGCAATGACAATTCCCACTTTCTTCGGAGAGATGGCTTGTGTTATTTTGTCATGATACTTCTATAGACTAGGAGCAACTCTAGTAGAGTCGTCATATTGGCGAAACGGCATGATAACTGCCAATATGTCCATTTGTGCCAAAATGACTTTCTAGCAGAGTTAGTCATATGCCTTCGGATTGCCATAGTTTATCTCGCTGCATAAACGACCTTCTAGCCTTCATATTTGAGGCTATGGAGGTCTAGTATGGAGCTCATTCTAAAGCACAACGGCCAGCATGGGATGAAAATTTCAGCTTCTTCCTTCTCGTACGACGGCCATGTTTTGAAGTTGCATGGCCTCCGACACGCCACTAGCGGGCAACCACCAACCATTAATGCGGTCGCGCTTCTCACTGGGAAACCGTGGTCGTATTCATGGGAGGCCAAATGAAGAGTCTTTGGTTGTGGAGAAAATACAACTCTTGTACTGTGAGGGCGATATGAAAACCCTGAGACTGCCACTGTCAAAGGCCATTGTTCTTCCTGGATACTGCACTACTACTACTACTACTACTACTACTACTACTACTACTACATCTGTTTATTTAGAGCCTAATCCTAAATTTCGTAGTCCCTCCATTCCAATGAACAAGTCATGCACGCATACTAAATTCAAGTTTAACCATAAATTAGACAGATAATATATATATTCTGTGACTTAAAAATTATATATAACACTAAAAGCTTCTTTTAAATATAAATCCATCACTATTGGAAAATTAGCTTTGCCGAGAGTCAAGTCACAGGAGCTTGGAAAAAAACACGTAAACCCAGTACAACTCTCGGCAACATGCCGGACTCGGCACAGGCATGCCATTGCAGAGAGACATGTAAAGAGAACTCGACAAACAAAATAAAATCGGATTATATGATCCATGTCGCGTTCTAGACCAAACAAACCCCGCAATGTTCGTGCCCTGTGGCGGTAGCGGCAGTTCTCGTCTGCCCTTTCACGGCAGGGCGCTTTTGCCGAATTCCCGCATTATCAGCCGTTTTTTTTTTCTTTTCACCATGTGGACAACTTTATCAAGTTCTCTCAGGAAGGCACTCGGAAAAAAGTTCCTATATATAGCTACAAACTGCTCCCGAGAGCCGTCGCCCCACCCACACCTTCATGTTGTGTAGCCGCGTCTCCTCCGACCGTCTCCCATAGCTGCCCTGCTCCTCTCCGTCGGCGCTAGCTCGTCCCCCGACGGCGCACTCCGGCTAAATCCCTGCGCGCGGCACAGGCGACCTCCTC
This sequence comes from Triticum aestivum, assembly GCF_018294505.1. Taxonomy (NCBI): domain Eukaryota; kingdom Viridiplantae; phylum Streptophyta; class Magnoliopsida; order Poales; family Poaceae; genus Triticum; species Triticum aestivum. The sequence goes on along the minus strand of NC_057799.1, from coordinate 621,566,451 downwards.
CCCACTGGGTATGATTATCTTAATTCTGTCATAAAACCATCACATATGTACATGGGTGATAGAAAATGTGACCTCATATGACAAATGCGTATTGTCATAAATGTGTCTTAATTTTGTAGTGTTCTTTATTGGGCTACATGGGTCGTCTCTGATTAATTTTCTTAATCTTGTCTGAATATCAAGTACTAACATGCTTCAGGATTTCTTCCTAAAAATTATAGAAGCAATCCACTTTTCAACAATGAAAACCCATTTTTAACCATCATAAATTGAACGCCTGTGATGGCCAATTATATTGTGGTGAGGATGACAATTTTCTTTAGCAAGCACGAAAAATTCTACCAAAAAACTGAGCATGACAGTCATCCTTGCTACAATATAATTTTCCATCCTGGGAATTCGATTTGCCGTTGTAAAAGAATTTGATGTTCAATTTATATTGGGATCCTTTCTTATAAATGACTTTCTACTAGGCATGCCAACGGCTTGTATGTTTTGCCGCGTGTGTCATTACTTGGAGATTCATTCCGCATTTTCTAGTTTTGACAAAGATTCTCTTGTTCTAGAGGATTAATCGGCCTTTCTCTTGTGGCAAAGTGTATTGTAATGTTTCGTTATCTGCCATCAAAATAAGAGTGCACACCTTAGATTTTAATCTAGTTTCATCGGTTTTGCAACATGGGTCGTGTTGCAGATTTTCTTTACAACATATATCATGTTGTAGGAATTTCTTTGCAACATAGGTTGTGTTGCTAGATCTAGCCATTGCGCGATCTAACTCTTGCTCGGTTTGTAACAAGGGATAGTTGCTGATAAATGCGAGCACCAGGACTTGAATCCTGGTGGGCTGGGATACCACAGTCCCTCTAATCACACCAGAACGTTGTTGGCATTCTTTCTCTTATTTTTCTCTTGTTGTTCTTTTGGGCGTGATTGTGTTGTTTGCCCAGCAATGATCGAACAGTTGTATCGGGTGGTTGCTATATTAATATAGCGGGGCGAAAGCATATTTCGAGGAATCATCCAACCACAAATTGATTCGCGATACGAAGAGTTGTTGGTCATATGATTAAGATCCCATCCAATTAAAGGCGGCGGACGCTCATCGTTCGGTTGAAAGGAATTTCTCATCTAACTCCGTAATGTTTTATCTTAGAGGTAATTACACCAGTGGTGCCTCAACTTGCCACCAATGTTCACTTTGGTGCATGAACGTGAAGAATACACCGAACTGGTGCTACAACTTGGTTATTTGGTTCAAATACGGTTCAATTCACGTTTTCATACATCCGGGCTGCTGACTAGGATGACCGCGTTTGTGCGGGACTCGTTGTCAGCCATTGCAAGCGCGCACAGGGGCATGTGGCTGGAATGTTACAAAAAAAACTTCATGTTTTTATTTTTGCATAGAAGCCCCTGAGCCGGTGGGACACAACACCAACGCTTCGGCCCAGCCCCCAAATCCCTAACCCCGTTCCGCAGCAACATAAGTAGCACGGCGGCGGGGAGCCCTGGAGCTGGTCCTCGGCGGCGAGCCTTCGAGCTTGTCGGCGGCGGCAAGCCCTTGATCTGATCGGCGGCGGCGAGCCCCTAGAGATGGACGGCGGCTGCGATCCCTATAGCTGGACGGCGGCGGCGATCCCTATAGCTGGACGGTGGCTGCGATCCCCTAGAGCCGAGGTTAGCGACACCGGCCACCTCTCTCATCCCTTCTGTCACCCATATTTGACTCCCTCTCTCCCATGTTTCATTTGTTGTCCATGTACAGATGGGTGGCACCAGCGTACCGCGAATGGTCGACGTCAGGCGAAGATGGAGGAAGACAAGGAGCAATGGGTGAAGATTGTTCTGTCTATATTGGGGCAAAAATCAGGTATTCGATCCATATCCCCTCTCTAGTACTCTGGTTCATAAAAAATGGGTCGTTTCGATGATTGCGATTGGAACCTAGGACCATGAGCTGCCGGGTGTGCTCGGTTGCATGTCACAGCAGTAGCTAGATGTGCATTTCAGTGGGCTAGATCCCAAGGGCGACTTGTGTGGGCACAGGAATGCGCGTGCTCGATGATTTTTGGTGTGGTAGTATGAGGTATAGTCAAGTGTTAATTCTGGAGGTCCTCTTAATTCTGTTATTTGTACATAATGTGAGTACATCACATCAATTATAATTGGAGCCTCTTATTACTATGTGAATTGTTGATTAACAGGATGAGAAGAAGCCAAAGGACAAAGATGGTGACATAGTAGCTCTGAAGGAGAAGCAGAGAATGGAGAAGAGATCAGTTGCTATACAGAGATATAGGATGAGAATGTTTGCTGTATTGTATTTTGATTTAGTCGCAGTAATGTTTGGAATGGCTGGCAGGTCCTGCTGTATTTTGTATAAATGTATTTTGGTTTAGTTGAGACAAAATTCAATGAGATGTACTACTGAATTGCTTGGTCCGTGTACTGACTGGAAATAGCAATTTCAGATGTTTTGTTTCCTGTACTGGAATGATATATTCACAAACTGAGATGTTTTGAGATGTTTAGCTAACACAGTACATCTTGCAGCAAACCAAACTGAGAGTATGTAGCAAAATTTGAGAAATTAATACAAATGAAAGCAATGTTGACAACACACATGATTTGAATCGAATAATTCATGTGCGTTCAGATATGCATGATAATTAACTGTAACTTTGACAGTAGTACATGATAATTAACTTCACAGCAGCACTGAATATTACTGCCAAAGCTTAGCATGCACATTGTGAAGAGATACAAATTTTGACAGCAATTGTGTGAACATCTGAGCTAAATGCTGACAGCAACAAAGTGATATTCGGTACCAGAATTTTGACAGCAACACTATGAACAAGTCTGGTACATAACATTACAGCCAAATACTTAAAATTTAAGGTACGTAACATCACATTCCAAATGTTCATTACATTAATAAGAAAATAAGAATATGTCTTGTAATCAAATCTAAGCAAAAGACCAAGTTCATTATTGCATTTTCATCAAGTTCAGACATGAACTTGTGTATCAAATTTCCCATCTACATGGAGAGGAAGTCATCAGGCCACTCATCCCCTTGTGGTGCATTTTGTGTGATGGGCTCCTCCTCTGCTCCCACATGTGAGTCATCTGCATTTGCTCCTAACATCAAGTTCCATAGTCCAGCCCCTGGTTCTGTCCTTCCTCCATTGCCATATACTCTTCCAGCACCTCTTGCACCTCCTGTAGCATTGCCTCTCCCAGCTCCTCTTCCACTTCCCCTTCCACCTCATGTAGAATTTCCTCTCCCATTTCCTCTTCCACCTCTTCCTGTAACTTGTCTCTTCCTAACTCTTGCATTTGGATTTACTTGGTGGCTTGATTGAGGAACATCTTCAGGAATATCTTCAGTAACACCCCTCCTTCTGACCCTGCCACTTGACATAGCTGTTGTCACTCTAGGTGGAGGCATGGTAGCTCTGGCTTGTGCAACGAACGCAGATTCAGGAAGAGGGCCATGATCCATGACTGGTTGATATGACATCCTCTCCTAATTAAGCAAAGGAAAATGCATACATTCACTTCAAGTGATAATGAACAATATTGAAGCAAAGAAACATAGCAAATTAAGAATATTACCATTTGTTGCAAGAGGTAAACCATGGATCCTGGGGTCTGAGTTGGATCCATGGATGGATGTACTATGTGTGGCATTATGTTCTGCATTTACAACAGTTTAGTTGCACATATGACTAAAAGTAATAGCAGAAATGAAAAACTTGGTGCACACTGTAACTTACAGAAATTATGGATGGATCATCAAACTCTTCTTCCGAATCATCTTCCGTAGCTTGAGGTGCCTCTCTGTTAATTTCTTGCCATTTGTTGTGGCCTTTCTTATTGTGATTTGCACCTCCACACACAGAACAATGCATGGTTACACCATGTTTAGTCAGTTTCTTCCCACCTTCCTTGTCTTGCTTCTCTACTGGATCTTTCTTTCTATTTCTCCTTGGTCTGCCCATGACCTTTGTGTACACGGGTGGGTACACCTCTACCCCATCCATCTTTGTCCAATGCTCCTGGTCTCTCATTGGCTTGATGTTGAAACCATAGGCTTTTTTGTAAGTTTTTACTGAATAGCATTCATGCACCAGGCTTTCAGGATCTATCCTCTCCTCTCTAGCACAAGCTATAGCATGATGACATGGAATTCCCGAGAGCTCCCATCTTTTGCAATCACAACTCTCGTTGTTCAAATCAACTATATAAGAATGGTTCATTGACAACACCTTGAAAACCTTTTGACCTGCCCCTTGAACCATGCAGTGAGCAGCCCATTCAGTAAACTTGTCAAGTTTCTTCTGAATTTTTGGGCACAATCTTCTAGTCCATTTCCTATCAGTGGCCACCTCCTTTTGCTTGTTGTACATCCTCGTTGTGATCTTGTCATTCATTCTATCCAACATTCACTTAATGGGTAGTTCTCTCGCGTCCAAGATCCAACTGTAAGTTGATTGAAAACAAACATGTTAGTACACACATGAGAATTAACTAAGTTACAAGTGCTATAACTCAAGTACACCAAGTGCTTACCTATTGAAAACTTCAGACATGTTGTTGAGTAGAATGTCACACTTCGGAAAAGGGTTGAAAAATGCTTTAATCCAGGTTCTTGGAGGCCATTTCTCAGCCCATTTGTATGCATCAAAGCTGTCTTATTTCATCTTTTCCATTGCTCTAGTGTATGCAGGAATATTTGTGGCCCTAGCAATTGCCCACAAGTTGTTCTTCAGCTGTTCACCTTTGTGGATCTTGTGAAAATTCTGGTACATATGCCTCACACAAAACCTGTGTTCAGCATCACGCCATATCTTTGCCACTGCTTTTATCAGACCCTACAATTTAACATAACACATTGAGCAACATAATGTCACATATACATATGACAAAAGCAAGTAAATTTCACTACAACAACTCACATGTAGATATGAAAGAAGCAAGTTAATTTCACAAAGTAATTTGTTGAGCTCATACCTTTTGCTTGTCACTCATGATTGTGTATGGAGATGTGTTGCATATGTTGAGGTCATCCTTGCTAGAAACCACTCCCAGCTGCTAGTTGACTCCACTTCAACAATGCGAAATGCTATAGGGTAGATACAGTCATTTGGGTCAATACCAACAGCTGTGAGTAAGTTTCCTTTATATCTGGTCTTTATGTGGCATCCATCAATAAAAATTATTGGCCTGCAACCCATAAGCCAACCTCTCTTGCATGCATCCAAAGACCAGTACAATGTTGAGAAGTGCTCATGTGTCTCCTTCGTCTTCTCATCTACTATCTCCTTTGTGCATAGGAAAAATTTGCTACCAGGATTGCTTTGCCTTAATTCCTCTCCATAATCCCATAATTGCTTGTATTGATCATCATCATCCCCCCTTATGTCCTTCACTGATGCTCTTCTGGATCTTCCCAGTTTGCTCCTGGTTGGTATGAGGTTGAACTCTGTCTGAACCTTCTCTTCATATTTCTTTAAGGGCATCTTCTCATTATCTCTGAACTCATTTTTGAATTTTTTTGTTAGAAAAGGAGCTGTCAACCCTTTAAGATTCCAGGACTTACTACAAGTGTGCTCATCAAAGAACTTCTTTATGACAAAACTAGAAGTTCTGTTGTCCTTGCTTGCCTGAAGATACCATGGGCAATCGCCAGAGCATTGAGCTACAACTCTAGTAGAAGTATTCCTTGTCTTCTTCACTTGAACTCTGTTCCTGATGCTATATGATGTTATAGCATGTCTTAGCTCCTGCACATTACCAAACACCATGCCAAGTCTAAAAACAGGGGCATTTAAATCTGTTTCTGCATTAAATGCCTTGAAATGGTACTTCAACTTGTCCCTCTCTTCTTTGGACAAGTCAAGGTGGGAATCATCTAGAGCATCCTCTGCTAGCTCTGCTTCATAGTCACATGGTGTATCCTTCTCTCTGTGATCATCCACTTCTTTATCTATATTTGTCTCAAACAAATCATCGTCCCCATCCTCCACATCAAAGTCACTATCATAGAAATCCTCATCAGTCTCTGAATCTGCTGCTACTGCATCTACTCCACCTTCTTCCTCCATTTCTTCATCACCACAACCTGAGAATGATCCTTCCCCAATTAACCTCCTTCCCCTCCTATTCTTTAGCACACTTCTTTCCTCATCGTGGATGTTTTTCTCTTTTCCATTGCTTTCATTTCCTGGAGTAATGACCTTTGGCGGTTCAGGTGTCTCTCCATGGTCTACAATCAGCAACAAATTCTTGTGCTCTGTAGTTGCTGCTATCATTGCAAGGATGTCTGCATCACACTTTATCTCTCTCAATCCATCACCCAATGTCTTTCCCGGCTGACACCAAAACACATCAAGCTTCACACTCACTCTGTCATACCCGAGCTGCTGCAGAAAATCATTGATCCATAAAATGGACCAAGTATCACTATCACAATTGTCAAACCAAGCAACTTCATAATCCATGTATGTGCTATTGCTATCAGTTCCACAAAAGAAGCCTTTGTGGTGAATCTCAACTGAGAAAAGACCATCAAAAGCACCTGCAATGCAAATAAGAAGTACTTAGTTCACTCTTACTTTAGCTTACAACACACAATTTAGTAAACAAACAAAATTCAGTTAACTCTGAAGCTATTAACTTTAGTTAACAATTAACTTGAGAATTCACTTCATAAAAATTTTGTAGTAAACAACCAACCACACAGATGGTTTCCAGGCAACAAATACACATACATGTCATCCCTTCACACATGGGCACTGATCAAATATTAAACAGAAATACTAGTGTGACAAGATTAACTTCTGTCGAAAAGTGTCCAAAATTCAGTTAAGCCACTTTCGAACATTCAGTTAAGCATCTGTCCAACATTCAGTGTCGTAAATTCAGTTAAGCGTATGCAAAGTTCAGCAATGCTACTGTTGAATTTTCAGTATACCTATACTGACTATTTATGATAAAATCAAATCCACCTTCCCCTCACTATTCATTCATAATACTTGTGGCTGTAGCCTACAAATACAACTTGTAGGTACAGAAAACTTGTCTGCTGGTCGTGATCAAACCAAACATGTCGGCAGCAGTACAGAGACAGTACAGCCTTCGCTACTGAATCAGCCTCGTAATTACTCCTGCTACTCTTCTCATGTTTAAAAGCTTGTTCCTAAAACCCATCAAATGTGGTTTGCGCTTGTGCGGCAAATAGTTCCTTATGTATGTCATCTAGTCTGATTTTTTTATGGATCACAATTACCAAAAAAGAGGCATCTTACTAACCCATGCATTACCACCGACAGGCTTTGCATTGTCAATCAAGCCACTGACACGGCCGACCTGCCGGCGGCGGCATCGAGCTCGACGGTCAGCGCGTTCATCTCATCACAGAAGGAGCAAAGGGGACGATCGGTGCAGCGATGACATGGTCGCCGGCATGAGCCAGGTCAAGGTAGAACTCACTATCGATGCCGAAGAAGGGTCCCTCACGAGCACCACCTGCCCCTGCAGCTTGCTCCATGGTGCCGCCCCGGCCATCTCCGATCATGACAAGGACAACAATTGCCTGGTTGCAACTTCCTACGGCGCGCTGCATATCACATACGTGGACACAACCACTATCTGACTGCCATTCTATCCTGCCAGTGCCTGTCGTTCCATGAATTCTTCTAAAACCCTAATGAAAGCAGGGTACAGAGGGGCAAAGGAGGCGAGGCAATTCTCACCGTATGGAGGGGCTGCATCGCCGAGTGCTCGCCGACGAGGCTCCGCCATCCACGCCCGCGATGATCAATGGCGTCGTCACGATCCCCCCAGGCGGCGGCTCCGAACGATCGAACTAGGAGAGTTGAGGAGAAGAGCTCACGGCAGCACGATCGAACTGACCTGCGACATGTTAGGATACGAGCGCGAATTCAGGGTTGCGTTGTCCCACCAGCTCAGCGGCTTGTTTGCAAAGATAAGAAAAAACGAAGGGGTTTTTCAAAATATTCCAGCCACCTGCACGGCCACACGCCTCTGTGCGCGTTCGAAGTCGCTGTCAATGGGTCCCGCGGACACGCTGGCATCCTAGTCAGCAGCGCGGACGTACGAAAGCGTGATTTGAACCGTATTTGAACCAAAGAGCCAAGTTTTTGCACCAGTTCAGCGTATTCTTCAAGTTCATGCACCAAAGTGAACATTGGTGGCAAGTTGAGACACCACTGGTGTAATTACCTCTTTATCTTATATATCAGCATAACCCGTATGAATGAATCTCCAATATGTTCAACCGTGGATCAAGCATCAATTAATGCACGCACGCTAAAAACTACTCCACGTCGAAGCGCGCTTGATCCTCACTGGGAGCCCGCCGCTGATGGACGCCGTGAGCCCCGGCACAAACGTCGGCGCCCAGCCACTACGGCCATTCTCTCCGACCACCTCCACGTCGAACGCCCTCACCACGGCCACGCCGACGACCTTCATCTCAATGACGGCGAGCTCCTTGCCGAGGCACACGCGGAGGCCGGCCTGGAACACCGGGTACTTGTACAGGTTCGCCGGCGCGAACGAACCACCGGGTCCGGTGAGCCACCGATCGGGGCGGAACGCCTCGTAGTCGGCGCCCCAGATGCTGGGCATGCGTCCCATGGCGTACGGGTGGTACATCACGCGTGATTCGCCCTCCACGTAGGTGCCGTCCGGGAGCACGTCGGCGGCGGCGCAGAACTTGGAGTCGAACTGCACCGGCGGGAATAGCCGCATGTTCTCGAACAGCACCGCGTGGGTATACTGCAGGCTCATCAGGTGCTCGTAGGTGGACGGCCTGTCGCCGCCGGCCTCCGTGCGAATGGCGGCCGTGACTTCAGGGTTCTTGTGCAGGTGGATGAAGAGCGTGGTAAGCGCGGAGGCGACCGTATCCCGCCCGGCGAGGAGGAAGCTGACGACGATGTCGCGGAGATACTTGTCGTCCATGGCGACGTCGGAGGCCATGAAGCGGGACAGGAGGTCGTGGGTGTTGTCGAAACCCAGAGTCCGGCGCTGCAGAATCATGGCCGACGCGAGGTCGTCGACGAGCTTGATGGCCTTCTTAAGCTCCCTCTCGGACCCAACGTTGACCATCCGCTTCATCTTCCAAACCAACGGCGAGGCCGCGGCGCCCCGCATCGCGCATAGCCGCGAGGCGGTGTCAAACGCGTTGGCTAGGTCCGACATGGGCATGTCGAGGTCGAGGCAGCCCGGGTCGAGCCCGAAGGAGATCTTGCAGACGGTGTCGAAGGCAAACCGCCGGAACACGTCCTGGAGGTCGACCACCTTGCCCTTGTCGGCGGCGTCGGCCAGGACCGGCAGGAGGCGAGCCTCCACCTCCTGGGCGACGATCTTGTAGGCGTAGGAGCGCACGGTGACGCTGCCGAGCTGGAGGCTGGCCATCTTGCGCTGGTGGCGCCAGGCGTCGCCGTCGACGTTGAAGATGCCGACGCCGAGGAGGTCGCCGAGGAGCGCGGCGAAGCGCTTGCCCTTGGGGAAGTTGTGGAAGCGGGTCTTGAGCATGTACTCGACGTTGGCCGGGTTGGCGGTGACGGTGCAGCCGAGGACGTGGACGTGCACGGTGCCCGTCGGCGACTCGCGCAGCAGGTGCGCGTACCCAAGGTTTTGATTATCGAATGAGGCAATTTTACCGAGGGTGACTGATAAACGTGGTTACCACGGTTACCGGGAAATACCGAGAATATTTCGAACGAATTTTGTAGTTGAATTTTGAATTCAAATAAATGAATGAACGAACATTCAAACCAAAGACCTGTCAAAACAGGAACTAGGTTGCTACGAACACGTCAGAATCAACTCTCCTTGCATTAATTAGATCCTAGGCACTTTACTACAAATCGAGCGTTAAAATTCAAAATTTTCAAAAATAATGATATTTTTTGCTCGGTATGTGGATTTACCGAGGGGCACGAAAATACGCGGTAACCAGGGAAAATCTTGAAATTTCGACTGGTAACCAAAACCTTGCGCGTACCAGTCGGCGAGGTGAAGTCCTTGGCCCACGACCCCGTGAGGTACGCCCGGCACACGTGGCAGCCGCACCAGAGGCTGGGCCACCGGCGGACGAGCAGGAGCACCGCGCCGAGCGCCACGGAGAAGATGGACAGGCTGAAGAAGGCCAGCCCAGCGCACCGCGCGCCCCACGACAACTCCACGGCATCCATTGCCCTGTCTTTGATCGGTCGCTCACGAGTCACGAATACCAAAAGCAGGATCCGGCCGGGGGTGGGGAGACGATGTGAGCTTGGTGTGGGGAGTCATGGAGGCTGCTCTGTGCCTCTGTCTATATATACTCCGAGTTGGGCACATGGAGTACGTGCGCGGTGCGGTGCGCCAGTGCTTTGAGTCTTTATGACAGTTGTGGCCGTTCCTTTTTTTCTAATTAAGGAGCTGTTGGCTCCACATTTCTCATTGCAGAGACAGTTGGGGCCGTGTGTGCATGAATCATCAACACAGTTTTCCACCCATCGATGTGCACCGTAACAAGGAGAGATAAAGAGTTTGGAAAAAACTAACACCCACACGTGTGGGCGTTTGCACATCACCCACACGCCTCCATCACCACTCATTTTGTCACATATGAATAAATGACATCAGCAGAAATCTTTTTGGTTTTCGGCTTAAAAATGTTTTATCTCCTAATTAAAAAAGCAAATTAAAAATCTGTTTTCATCATTAAATCCGTCTCGACAAGTTGACATGTTTCAACAAATTTTTTTGGCCCAAAAGTTGCCATGATGTCTACACTGTAGTTGCCAAAGTGCTTAAACTAAATTTGCCATGTGGCAATTTTAGTTTGTAGATCATGACAATTTTAGTTTTTCGATGATGGCAATTTCAGTACTTTGACCATGAAAATATATTTTTTATGAACCATGGCAATTTTAAGTGCATGTATCATGGAAATTTTAATTTATGGTGCATGGCAAGTCTAGTTTCTTAATTCCTCATTTTATAATATGTCAAAATTTACTTTTAAATGTAGAAGAAAATAGCTGAAACATATCATGGCAACTTCAGTGTAAACATCATGGCAATTTATGTGCAATAGACACGGCAACTTTTAACAAAAAGAAATTAGTTGAAATATATTGATATGAGATCTAGTTTCGAAGATCTCGTCGTGAGGGATTTAATGATGAAAACGGATCTTCAATCGGATTTTTCATTTAAGAGATAAAATATTTTAAAAACAGAAAATTCAAAAAGATTTCCACATGCATGCATGGCGATGATATGGCGTAGTCTGTGTGTTATAGAGCGTGTGGGCGGGTTTGGCTCCCACCACACGTGTGGGCGTTAGGGTTGTCCAAAAAAAATTGATCTGACGGTCGCCCAAAAAAAATTGCAGCCTCACTTCGACGATGTGAATTTTTCTGTTTTTGCATTTGGTATTGGCAGGTTGTCCGAATTTGCTATTTGCGTTAGTTGATTTCCCATACGTGGGCCTGAGGCCGAGAGTGATCTAGAGCCGAGGACGATGACGGATCGACGGCACCGGTGGAAGGGAGTCAGAGATTTGATGGTTTGAGCAGGAGAGAGTGTTGCCGTCGCCGGACAAGAACAATTTGTGGTGTGTGTGTGTTAGAGGGACGGTCAGAGCGACGACGACAGATAGGTAGAGGTGCTGAGTAAATAGGCAATTTTTCGACTAATATAATCCATAGATAAATCACTAGCATGGCATTGACTGAATTGATGAAGTACTGACTCTGATCTGAACATGCACGTACTAAGCAAACAGTAGACAAATCTACAGATACTGCTAGTACTGCTAATACGAAAATAAACAGGAGCGGGATAAACGTGTTATACCCTCCAGTAGGCCATGCAGACGCGGCGGCGGTGGTGGCGGCAGCAGCGTCCTCGGCGGCCTTCTTCTCGGCGGCGGCACGTTCGACGTCGGTGGACATGGTGATGACGAGGACGTAGAGGAAGTAGACGAACAGCGAGCAGTCGCGTAGTTGCTTCCCAAAAACCTATTCGCCTCTCTCCCGTACAGGAACCGGAGAGACGGGGTTTCGGAGACCTGCTCTCCCGTCGACCGTGTACGCGGCGGACGGGATGGAGTCACCGGCGGCAGCAGCGGCAAAGGAACGACGGTGGCCAAGCGTGTCGAGCAGATGTGATCTGTTCGTGGTGGCTAGGGTTAGGAGACACCGCACACTTAGGCGGAGCCGGGTGGAGAGACGTGGGCTCGGCCCACGTCCGAGTCCGTGACAGCCCACGATCCGACGTCTCAAATCGTGGCCCACCTGTGAGAGAACTCTCCGTTAATGACTGGCAAAAATAAGCGCGTAGGTTTGAGCTCGGCTTGGCTCAATCCCGCAATCCGCGGCGCGTCGCGTCGTGACGAGGCGTGGCGGGCGGCGGAGGAGTGCGCGAGGGCCTCTTCTCTTCTCAAACTCCAATAGTATGTAGAAGAGAAACCCTTATAAGGAGGTCCAACTCCTCTTCCACTTCCGGGGTGGGACTAAACTTCCCACTCCACCTAGTGCCAATAAACCCACATGGGCCCTTTGAGATTTTTCAGAAATTTCTATATGGGCCTAGAGCCCATCTCAAATTTCAGCAATCCCCCACTAGATCTCAAGGGCCCATTGTGTCCTCTGTTCCAATTGTTGTTTCGATATACCAGTGAAGACCTGTTAAGGTTGAGCTTCACCTAAAGCAAGCAGCTACACTCCTCTACAACTGAACAATGGACTATGCCTTGAATTGTCAGTTTGGCGTAAAGAAGTTTCACCACATGTCTTACTAGTACTAGGCCGCCAAAGGCTGACCCCTCAGGTGGAGCATATAAGTCACACTCCTGGCCTATTCATGAGCTTACTAGAGATCACCCCAATCTCATAGACTGTGACCAGCAGTTGGGCTCACATAGGTGTGTTCCTCCAAAGATCGCTCTGTAGGATAGCATCTTGCTTACATAAGCTTTGGAACACATTAAGACAATAGTCATCCTACCATACAGTATCGAGAGTATTGCATCTCCAACGAAGTGGGTTAGTCTAGTTCCTCTCCTCAGTTCACCACTGGCTTGTTTTCCCAGGTCCTACTTCACGGGATCTCCGATCACATAGGTTGGGTTGCCACCATGGCAATTCATGTGGGTCTCATACACGTCTCCCTCGATGCACTATCTATCACAATACGTGATAGCCCTTTTGTAAAGGGATCTCCCAGATTCTTAGCCGTATGGACATACTCCAACGCTATCACTCCGGAGTTTCTTAATTTTTTGACAGCTTTTAATCTCATTCTTATGTGTTTGTTGGACTTCATGTTGTCCTTTGAACTCTTCACCTTGGTGATGACAGTCTGATTGTCACAGTTCATAAGGATAGCCGGACCCGGTTTATCAACCAATGGCAAGTCCATCAAAAGATCTCGAAGCCATCCTGCTTCGACACCAGATGTGTCTAATGCTGCCAATTCTGCTTCCATTGTCGATCTCGTTAAGGTCGTTTGCTTGCAAGACTTCCAGGAAACAGCGCCACCTCCAAGAGTAAACATATACCCAGTTGTGGCCTTGATCTCATCAGCATCAGAGATCCAATTCGCATCACTATACCCTTCAAGTACCGACGGGTATCCGGTATTGTGAAGTCCATAGTTCATAGTGCCTTTCAGATAGAGCATAACTCTCTCAACAGCATGCCAATGCACATCACCCGGTTTGGAAACAAACCGGCTCAGTTTGCTCATAGCAAACGCGATGTCAGGCCTCGTTGCGCTCGCTAGGTACATCAGTGAACCAATGATTTGAGAGTATCTCAATTGATCTTTAGCCATGCCTTGAGACTTTCGAATCAACACGCTAGGATCATATGGTGTTTGAGATGGTGTGCAGTCCGAATATCCAAAACGACTCAACACCTTCTCAACATAATGGGATTGCAGAAGTGTAATCCCACCCTCATTTTCTCTCAATAGCTTGATGTTCAAGATAACATCAGCCACACCAAGGTCTTTCATCTCAAAGTTCTGAGATAGAAACGACTTGACCTCCACAATGACTTTGAGGTTGGTTCCGAATATCAGTATGTCATCAACATACAAGCACAGTATAACTCCTTCGCCCCCACCATGGCGATAGTATACGCATTTGTCAGCTTCTTTAACAATGAAGCCAACAGATGTCAGAGTTGTATTAAACTTATCATGCCATTGCTTAGGTGCTTGCTTCAGGCCATATAAAGATTTCAGCAACCTACACACCTTTCTTTCCTGACCATCTATCACAAAGCCATCTGGCTGCTGCATGTAGATTTCCTCGTTTAGCTCTCCATTCAGAAAAGGCGTCTTAACATCCATCTGGTGGACGAGAAGACCATGCGAGGCCGCCAACGAGAGTAATACTCGAATGGTGGTCAGTCTAGCCACATGTGAGTAAGTATCGACAAAATCTTCCTCTTCTTTCTGGTCATAGCCTTTGGCCACAAGCCTAGCTTTGTACTTTTCAATCGTACCATCAGGCCTAAGCTTCTTTTTGAACACCCACTTACATCCCAATGGTTTGCAACCATAGGGATGGTCAGTGATCTCCCATGTCCCGTTAGCCATGATGGAATCCATCTCGCTACGGACCATATCCTTGCAGTAGTCAGCTTCTGGAGAGGCATACGCTTCTGAAATAGAAGTGGGAGTATCATCCAACAGGTACACGAAGAAATCATCACCAAAGGTCTTTGCAGTCCTTTGTCTCTTGCCCCTGCCAAGGGTTTCCTCGTCATCCTCCTCAGGATTTTCACCATGTGTTTGTTCATAATAATCCATAGGAATGGCAGGCTCAGGAGTCTCCTTAGATTCCTGTCTAGAAGTGCTTTGCATATCTCTCATAGGAAAAATATCCTCGAAGAATGTAGCATCCTTAGACTCCATAATTGTACCGACCTTCTGGTCAGGTACCTCAGATTTCACTACTAGAAATCTATAGCCAACGTTGTTCTTAGCGTAGCCCAAATTAACGCAGTCCATAGTCTTTGCTCCAAGCTTACGCTTTTTGGGGATCGGCACATTCACTTTCACCAAACAGCCCCAAGTACGCAAGTATGAGAGTGTGTCCTTGTCTTCGACCATTTCTCATAGGGAGTGATCTCATTATCCTTTGTCGGAACTTTATCCAGGACATGACATGCCGTCAATATAGCCTCCCCCCCACCATGCCTTGGATAAACCCGATGTATCTAACATGGCGTTAACCAAATCAGTTAGAGTACGGTTTTTCCGCTCGGCAACCCCGTTTGACTAGGGTGAATAGGGAGGCGTCCTCTCATGAATAATGTCGTGTTCCGCACAGAAGGAATCAAACTCACTTGAGAAGTACTCTCCACCACGATCTGATCGGACTCGTTTTTTTTTCAAGTTGATTCTCAACTTCTGCCTTATAGATTTTAAAGTAGTGTAGAGCCCCATTCTTAGTATTTAACAGATACACATAGCAATATCTAGTGGAATCATCTATCAATGTCATGAAGTATTTCTTTCCACCTTTAGTCAACACACCATTCATCTCACAAAGATCACAATGTATGAGTTCTAATGGTGCCAAGTGTCTCTCCTCCGCGGCCTTGTGAGGCTTGCGAGGTTGCTTAGCTTGCACACATGAGAGGCACTTAGAACCTTTGTATAAAGTGAAACTCGGGATTAAATCCAACTTAGCTAGCTGCGTCATAACACCGAAACTAATGTGACAAAGACGTGAATGCCAAACTTCAGATTCATTAACATTCGAATGAATATGGTTCACGACTTTATTACAAAAATCTGCGAGGGAAAGGCGGAACATCCCTCCGCTCTCATAACCTTTTCCAATAAAGAGTCCATATTTCATAACAACTGATTTATTAGACTCGAAAACCAACTTAAACCCTTCTCTACATAGAAGGGAGCCACTAACGAGATTCTTCTTGATGGCGGGGACATGCTGCACGTTCTTCAGCTGCACGATCCTTCCCAAAGTAAACTTCAGATCGACCATGCCAACACCATGAACAGAAGCACTCGCGCCATTCCCCATCAATACGGACCCGTGGCCATTGACCTGGTAAAAAGTGAACAATGAAATGTCAGCACACACATGAACACCTGCACCTGTGTCCACCCACCAATCGTTGGGCTGAAACACCGAAAAAACAGTAAATAAATTACCGTACCCAGATGCACCATTCTCATTGTTGCCCACAATCATGTTGACAGACTTGGAGTCCTGTCCTGGCTTCTTGTACTTGTTTGGGCAATTGTTGGCCCAATGTTCGACGGAACCACAAGTAAAGCAGCCCTCATCCTTCTTGTTCTTCTTGAAGGTCTTCTTACCCTTCTTATTAAAGTCGGTATTGTGTTGGACACCATTCTTTCCCTTGGGCTTGTGGGAGTTGAAGTTCTTCCGGTTCACCATGTTGGCGACAGAAGTCCCTTCGGCCCCTTTTCCGTGCGAGTCCTTTGCTCTTGAATTCTGCTCAACACTCAGATGGCCAATGACATCCTCCACAGAGAATTCACGCCTCTAATGTTTCAGAGTGGTGGCAAAGTTCCTCCAGGAATTAGGGAGCTTAGCGATTATGCAGCCCGCAACAAACTTTCCTGGTAACTCACACTTAAGAAGCTCAAGCTCCTTAACAATGCATATTATCTCATGAGCCTGCTCCAATACAGGACGGTTTTCAACCATCTTGTAATCGTGGAACTACTCTATAATATACATCTCGCTCCCGGCATCGGCGGCCCCGAACTTAGATTCGAGCGCCTCCCACAAGTCCTTGGCGACATGCACATGTAAATATGCGTCGACCAGTTTATCTCCAATCACGCTAAGAACTGCTCCGGGAAACACAACGGTGGCCTCCTTGAACGCCTTCTCCTGTTCAGAAGCAATCGTTCCCGTGGAGACACCGGTGACCCAGAACACGTTCATAGCCGTGAGCCATAAAGTGGTCTTAGTCTGCCAACGCTTAAAATACGTACCGGTAAATTTATCCAGTTTCAGTGCAGCGGCAAAGCCACTTGCCGAAAAATTCCTACACATAATAGGTTTTGGGATTGCTGAGTAAATAGGCAATTTTTAGACTAATTTAATCTATAAATAAATCACTAGCATGGCATTGACTGAATTGATGACGTACTGACTCTGATCTGAACATGCACATACTAAGCAAACAGTAGACAAATCTACACATACTGCTAGTAGTGCAAATACGAAAATAAATAGGAGCAGGATAAACGCGTTATACCCTCCAGTAGGCCATGCAGACGACGCGGCGGTGGTGGCGGCAGCAGCGTCCTCGGCAGCCTTCTTGTCGGCTTCAGCTTTCTCGGCGGCGGCACGTTCGGCTTCGGTGGACATGGTGATGACAAGGACGTAGAGGAAGTAGACGAACAGCGAGCAGTCGCGTAGTCACTTCCCAAAAACCTATTCACCTCTCTCCCGTACAGGAACCGGAGAGACGGGGTTTCAGAGACCTGCTCTCCCATCGATCGTGTACGCGGAGGGCGGGATGGAGTCACCGGCGGCAGCAGCAGCAGAGGAATGACGGTGGGCGAGCGCGTGGAGCAGATGTGATCTATTCGTGGCGGCTAGGGTTAGGAGACACCGCACACTTATATAGGCGCAGCCGGGTGGAGAGACGTGGGCTCGGCCCACGTCCGTGACAGCCCAGCTGTCAGAGAACTCTCCGTTAATGACTGACAAAAATAAGCGCGTATGTGTGAGCTCCGCTCGGCTCAATCCCGCAACCCGCCGAGGCATGGCGGGCGGAGGAGGACGAGTGCGCGAGGGCCTCTTCTCTTCTCAAGCTCCAATTGTTGGGGATCGTTGTAGAAATTAAAATTTTTCTATGCATCACCAAGATCAATCTATGGAGTTTACTAGCAACGAGAGGGGAGGAGTGCATCTCAATACCCTTGTAGATCGCGAGCGGAAGCGTTCAAGAGAACGGGGTTGATGGAGTCATACTCGTCGTGATCCAAATCACTGATGATCCTAGCGCCGAACGGACGGCACCTCCGCGTTCAACACACGTATGGAGCGGAGACGTCTCCTCCTTCTTGATCCAGCAAGGGGGAAGGAGAAGTTGATGGAGATCCAACAGCACGACGGCGTGGTGGTGGAAGCAACGGGATTCCAGCAGGGCTTCGCCTAGCGCTACTGTAGGAGGAAGAGGTGTCACAGGAGGGAGAGGGAGGCGCCAGGGCTTAGGGTGCGGCTGCCCTCCCTTCCCTCCACTATATATAGGGGCTGGGGGGCGCATGCCCCCCTTGGAGATCCCATCTAGAGGGGGGGCGGCGGCCCCTCGGGGGGCAACGGCCCCCTTAGGGTTTCCAACCAGGAGGGCGCATGCCCCTCGGGGGGCAACGACCCCCTAGGGTTTCCAACCATAGGCGCCTTGGGCCCTTGGGTGGGGCGCACCAGCCCACCAGGGGCTGGTTCCCATGCCACTTCAGCCCATGGGGCCCTCCGGGATAGGTGGCCCCACCTGGTAGACCCCCGGGACCCTTCCGGTGGTCCCGGTACAATACCGGTGACCCCCGAAACTCTCGTGGTGGCCGAAACTGGACTTCCTATATATAAATCTTTACCTCCGGACCATTCCGGAACTCCTCGTGACGTCTGGGATCTCATGCGGGACTCCGAACAACTTTCGGTTAACCCCATACAAATATCTCTACAACTCTAGCATCACCGAACCTTAAGTGTGCAGACCCTACGGGTTCGGGAATCATGCAGACATGACCGAGACACCTCTCTAGCCAATAACCAACAGCGGGATCTGGATACCGATGTTGGCTCCCACATGTTCCACGATGATCTCATCGGATGAACCACGATGTCGAGGATTCAAGCAATCCCGTGCACAATTCCCTTTGTCAATCGGTACGTCACTTGCCCGAGATTCGATCGTCGGTATCCCAATACCTCGTTCAATCTCGTTACCGGCAAGTCACTTTACTCGTTCCGGAATTCATGATCCCGTGACTAACTACTTGGTCAGATTGAGCTCATTATGATGATGCATTGTCGAGTGGGCCCAGAGATACCTCTCCGTCATACGGAGTGACAAATCCTAGTCTCGATCCGTGCCAACCCAACATACACTTTCGGAGATACCTGTAGTGCACCTTTATAGCCACCCAGTTACGTTGTGACGTTTGGTACACCCAAAGCATTCCTACGGTATCCGGGAGTTGCACGATCTCATGGTCTAAGGAAATGATACTTGAGATTAGAAAAGCTTTAGCAAACGAACTACACGATCTAGTGCTATTCTTAGGATTGGGTCTTGTCCATCACATCATTCTCCTAATGATGTGATCCCGTTATCAATGACATCCAATGTCCATGGTCAGGAAACCGTAACCATCTATTGATCAACGAGCTAGTCAACTAGAGGCTCACTAGGGACATGCTATGGTCTATGTGTTCACACATGTATTACGATTTCCGGATAACACAATTATAGCATGAACAATAGAAAATTATCATGAACAAGGAAATATAATAATAACCATTTTATTATTGCCTCTAGGGCATATTTCCAACAGTCTCCCACTTGCACTAGAGTCAATAATCTAGTTACGTTGTGATGAATCGTACACCCATAGAGTTCTGGTGTTGATCATGTTTCGCCCGTGGAAGAGGTTTAGTCAACGGATCTGCGACATTCAAATCCGTATGCACTTTACAAATATCTATGTCTCCATTTTGAACATTTTCACGAATGGAGTTGAAGCGACGCTTGATGTGCCTAGTCTTCTTGTGAAACCTGGGCTCCTTGGCAAGGGCAATAGCTCCAGTGTTGTCACAGAAGAGAGTCATAGGCCCCGATGCCTTGGGAATAACTCCTAGGTCGGCAATGAACTCCTTCATCCACATTGCTTCATGTGCTGCCTCCGAGGCTGCCATGTACTCCGCTTCACATGTAGATCCCGCCACGACGCTTTGCTTGCAACTGCACCAGCTGACTGCCCCACCATTCAAAATATACACGTATCCGGTTTGTGACTTAGAGTCATCCAGATCTGTGTCGAAGCTAGCATGGACGTAACCCTTTACGACCAGCTCTTCGTCACCTCCATAAACGAGAAACATATCCTTAGTCCTTTTCAGGTACTTCAGGATGTTCTTGACCGCTGTCCAGTGTTCCATGCCGGGATTACTTTGGTACCTCCCTACCAAACTTACAGCAAGGTTTACATCAGGTCTGGTACACAGCATGGCATACATAATAGACCCTATGGCCGAGGCATAGGGGATGACACTCATCTTTTCTCTATCTTCTGTTGTGGTCGGGCATTGAGCTGTGCTCAATCTCACACCTTGCAATACAGGCAAGAATCCCTTCTTGGACTGATCCATATTGAACTTCTTCAATATCTTATCAAGGTATGTGCTTTGTGAAAGACCTATGAGGCGTCTCGATCTATCTCTATAGATCTTGATGCCTAATATGTAAGCAGCTTCTCCAAGGTCCTTCATTGAAAAACACTTATTCAAGTAGGCCTTTATGCTTTCCAAGAATTCTATATCATTTCCCATCGATAGTATGTCATCCACATATAATATGAGAAATGCTACAGAGCTCCCACTCACTTTCTTGTAAACACAGGCTTCTCCATAAGTCTGTGTAAACCCAAACGCTTTGATCATCTCATCAAAGCGAATGTTCCAACTCCGAGATGCCTGCACCAGCCCATAGATTGAGCGCTGGAGCTTGCATACCTTGCCAGCATTCTTAGGATCGACAAAACCTTCCGGCTGCATCATATACAATTCTTCCTTAAGGAATCCGTTAAGGAATGACGTTTTGATGTCCATTTGCCATATTTCATAATCGTAGAATGCGGCAATTGCTAACATGATTCGGACGGACTTCAGCTTCGCTACGGGTGAGAAGGTCTCATCGTAGTCAACTCCTTGAACTTGTCGATAACCCTTAGCGACAAGTCGAGCTTTATAGATGGTAAAATTTCCATCCGCGTCCGTCTTCTTCTTAAAGATCCATTTATTTTCTATCGCTCGTCGATCATCGGGCAAGTCTGTCAAAGTCCATACTTTGTTTTCATACATGGATCATATCTCGGATTGCATGGCTTCAAGCCATTTGTGGGAATCTGGGCCCGCCATTGCTTCTTCATAGTTCGAAGGTTCACCGTTGTCCAACAACATGATCTCCATGACAGGGTTGCCGTACCACTCTGGTGCGGAACGTGTCCTTGTGGACCTACGAAGTTCAGTGGTAACTTGATCATGATCGTCATCATTAACTTCCTCTCTAGTCGGTGCAGGCACTACAAAAACATTTTCTTGTGCTGCGCTTCTTTCTGGTTCAAGAGGGGTCATCTCATCAAGTTCCACTTTCCTCCCACTTACTTCTTTCGAGAGAAACTCTTTCTCTAGAAAGGACCCATTTTTGGCAACGAAGATCTTGCTTTCGGATCTGAGGTAGACGGTATACCCAATGGTTTCCTTAGGGTATCTTATGAAGACGCATTTTTCCGACTTGGGTTCGAGCTTTTCAGGTTGAAGTTTCTTGACATAAGCATCGCATCCCCAAACTTTAAGAAACGACAGCTTAGGTTTCTTTCCAACCATAATTCATACGGTGCCGTCTCAACGGATTTCGACGGAGCCCTATTTAAACTAAATGCGGCAGTCTCTAAAGCATAACCCCAGAATGATAGCGGTAGATCGGTAAGAGACATCATAGATCGCACCATATCCAATAGAGTGTGATTACGACGTTCGGACACACCATTACACTGAGGTGTTCCAGGCGGCATGAGTTGTGAAACAATTCCACATTTCCGTAAGTGTGTGCCAAATTCGTGACTCAAATATTCCCGTCCACGATCTGATCGTAAGAACTTTATTTTCCTGTCACGTTGATTCTCAACCTCACTCTGAAATTCCTTGAACTTTTCAAAGGCCTCAGACTTGTGTTTCATTAAGTAGACATACCCATATCTACTTAAGTCATCAGTGAGGGTGAGAACATAATGATAGCCACCGCGAGCCTCAACGCTCATTGGACCACACACATCAGTATGTATGATTTCCAATAAGTTGGTTGCTCGCTCCATTGTTCCGGAGAACGGAGTCTTGGTCATTTTTCCCATGAGGCATGATTCGCACGTGTCAAATGATTCATAATCAAGAGACTCCAAAAGTCCATCTGCATGGAGTTTCTTCATGCGTTTGGCACCAATGTGAGCAAGGCGGCAGTGCCACAAGTATGTGGGACTATCATTATCAACCTTACATTTCTTGGCATTCACACTATGAATATGTGTAACATCACGTTCGAGATTCATTAAGAATAAACCATTGACCAGCAGGGCATGACCATAAAACATATCTCTCATATAAATAGAACAATCATTATTCTCGGATTTAAATGAGTAGCCATCTCGCATCAAACGAGATCCAGATACAATGTTCATGCTCAAAGTTGGCACTAAATAACAATTATTGAGGTTTAAAACTAATCCCGTAGGTAAATGTAGAGGTAGCGTGCCGACGGCAATCACATCGACCTTGGAACCATTCCCGACGCGCATCATCACCTCGTCCTTCGCCAGTCCTCGCTTATTCCGCAACTCCTGCTTTGAGTTACAAATATGAGCAACCACACCGGTATAAAAAATCCAGGAGCTACTACGAGCGCTGGTTAGGTACACATCAATAACATGTATATCACATATACCTTTGGTATTGTCGGCCTTCTTATCCGCTAAGTACTTGGGGCAGTTCCGCTTCCAGTGACCGTTTCCCTTGCAATAAAAGCACCCAGTCTCAGGCTTGGGTCCATTCTTTGTCTTCTTCCCGGCAGCTTGCTTACCGGGCGCGGAAACTCCCTTGCCATCTTTCTTGAAGTTATTCTTGCCCTTGCCTTTCTTGAACTTAGTGGTTTTATTCACCATCAACACTTGATGTTCCTTTTTGATCTCCACCTCTGCTGATTTCAGCATTGAATATACCTCAGGAATGGTCTTTTCCATCCCCTGCATATTGAAGTTCATCACAAAGCTCTTGTAGCTAGGTGGAAGCGACTGAGGGATTCTGTCAACGACCGCGTCATCCGGGAGATTAACTCCCAGCTGAGACAAGCGGTTGTGCAACCCAGACATTTTGAGTATGTGTTCGCTGACGGAACTATTCTCCTCCATCTTACAACTGTAGAACTTGTCGGAGACTTCATATCTCTCGACCCGGGCATGAGCTTGGAAAACCATTTTCAGCTCTTGGAACATCTCATATGCTCCGTGCTGCTCGAAACGCTTTTGGAGCCCCGGTTCTAAGCTGTAAAGCATGCCGCACTGAACGAGGGAGTAATCATCAACACGTGTTTGCCAGGCGTTCATAACGTCTTGGTTTGCTGGGACGGGTGCTTCACCTAGCGGTGCTTCAAGGACATATGCTTTCTTGGCAGCTATGAGGATAATCCTCAAGTTCCGGACCCAGTCCGTCTAGTTGCTACCATCGTCTTTCAGCTTGGTTTTCTCTAGGAACGCGTTGAAGTTGAGGTTGACATTAGCGTGGGCCATTTGATCTACAAGACATATTGTAAAGATTTTAGACTAAGCTCATGATAATTAAGTTCATCTAATCAAATTATTAATGAACTCCCACTCAGACAGACATCCCTCTAGTCATCTAAGTGATACATGATCCGAGTCAACTAGGCCGTGCCCGATCATCACGTGAGACGGACTAGTCATCATCGGTGGACATCTTCATGTTGATCGTATCTGCTATACGACTCATGTTCGACCTTTCGGTCTCTTGTGTTCCGAGGCCATGTCTGTACAAGATAGGCTCATCAAGTCAACCTAAGTGTATTGCGTGTGTAAATCTGGCTTACACCCGTTGTATGCGAACGTTAGAACCTATCACACTCGATCATCACGTGGTGCTTCGGAACAACGAACCTTCGCAACGGTGCACAGTTAGGGGGAACACTTTCTTGAAATTTTAGCGAGGGATCATCTTATTTATGCTACCGTCGTTCTAAGCAAATAAGATGTAAAACATGATAAACATCACATGCAATCAAATAGTGACATGATATGGCCAATATCATTTTGCTCCTTTTGATCTCCATCTTCGGGGCGCCATGTTCATCATCATCACCGGCATGACACCATGATCTCCATCATCGTGTCTTCATGAAGTTGTCTCGCCAACTATTACTTCTACTACTATGGCTAACGGTTAGCAATAAAGTAAAGTAATTACATGACGTTTCAGTTGACACGCAGGTCATAAATAAATTAAGACAACTCCTATGGCTCCTGCCAGTTGTCATACTCATCGACATGCAAGTCGTGATTCCTATTACAAGAACATGATCAATCTCATACATCACATATATCATTCATCACATTCTTCTGGCCATATCACATCACATGACACATGCTGCAAAAACAAGTTAGACGTCCTCTAATTGTTGTTGCAAATTTTACGTGGCTGCTATAGGTTTCTAGCAAGAACGTTTCTTACCTACGCCAAAACCACAACGTGACGCCAAAACCACAACGTGATATGCCAATTTCTATTTACCCTTCATAATGACCCTTTTCATCGAATCTGATCTGACTAAAGTGGGAGAGACAGACACCCGCTAGCCACCTTATGCAACTAGTGCATGTCAGTCGGTGGAACCTGTCTCACGTAAGCGTACGTGTAAGGTCGGTCCGGGCCGCTTCATCCCGCGATGCCGCCGAATCAAGATAAGACTAGTAACGGCAAGTGAATTGACAAAATCGACGCCCACAACAACTTGTGTTCTACTCCTGCATAGAAACTACGCATAGACCTAGCTCATGATGCCACTGTTGGGGATCGTTGCAGAAATTAAAAAAATTCTACGCATCACCAAGATCAATCTATGGAGTTTACTAGCAACGAGAGGGGAGGAGTGCATCTACATACCCTTGTAGATCGTGAGCGGAAGCGTTCAAGAGAACGGGGTTGATGGAGTCGTACTCGTCGTGATCCAAATCACCGATGATCCTAGCCCCGAACGGACGGCACTACCGCGTTCAACACACGTACGGAGCAGGGACGTCTCCTCCTTCTTGATCCAGCAAGGGGGAAGGAGAAGTTGATGGAGATCCAGTAGCACGACGGTGTGGCGGTGTAAGCAGCAGGATTCCAGCAGGGCTTCGCCAAGCGCTACTGGAGGAGGAAGAGGTGTCACGGGAGGGAGAGGGAGGCGCCAGGGCTTAGGGTGCGGCTGCCCTCCCTCCCCTCCACTATATATAGGGGCTAGGGGGGCGCATGCCCCCCTTGGAGATCCCATCTAGAGGGGGGTGGGGCGGCGGCCCCCGGGGCGGCGGCCCCTCGGGGGGCAACGACCCCCTTAGGGTTTCCAACCAGGGGGGCGCATGCCCCCTCGGAGGGCAACGGCCCCCTAGGGTTTCCAACCCTAGGAGCCTTGGGCCCTTGGGTGGGGCGCACCAGCCCACCAGGGGCTCGTTCCCACGCCACTTCAGCCCATGGGGCCCTCCGGGATAGGTGGCCCCACCCGGTGGACCCCCGGGACCGTTCGGTGGTCCCGGTACAATACCGGTGACCCCCGAAACTCTCCCGGTGGCCGAAACTGGACTTCCTATATATAAATCTTTACCTCCAGACCATTCCGGAACTCCTCGTGATGTCCGGGATATCATCCGGGACTCTGAACAACTTTCGGTTAACCGCATACTAATATCTCCACAACTCTAGCGTCACCGAACCTTAAGTATGTAGACCCTACGGGTTCGGGAATCATGCAGACATGACCGAGACACCTCTCTAGCCAATAACCAACAGTGGGATCTGGATACCCATGTTGGCTCCCACACGTTCCACGATGATCTCATCGGATGAACCACGATGTCGAGGATTCAAGCAATCCCGTACACAATTCCCTTTGTCAATCGGTACGTTACTTGCCCGAGATTCGATCATCGGTATCCCAATACCTCGTTCAATCTCGTTACCGGCAAGTCACTTTACTCGTTCCGTAATGCACGATCCCGTGACTAACTACTTAGTCACATTGAGCTCATTATGATGATGCATTACCGAGTGAGCCCAGAGATACCTCTCCGTCATACGGAGTGACAAATCCCAGTCTTGATCTATGCCAACCCAACATAAACTTTCGGAGATACCTGTAGTGCACCTTTATAGCCACCCAGTTACGTTGTGACGTTTGGTACACCCAAAGCATTCCTATGGTATCCGGGAGGTGCACGATCTCATGGTCTAAGGAAATGATACTTGACATTAGAAAAGCTTTAGCAAAGGAACTACAGGATCTAGTGCTATGCTTAGGATTGGGTCTTGTCCATCACATCATTCTCCTAATGTTCTGATCTCGTTATCAATGACATCCAATGTCCATGGTCAGGAAACTGTAACCATCTATTGGTCAATGAGCTAGTCAACTAGAGGCTCACTAGGGACATGTTATGGTCTATGTGTTCTCACATGTATTACAATTTCCGGATAACACAATTATAACATGAACAATAGACAATTATCATGAACAAGGAAATATAATAATAACCATTTTATTATTGCCTCTAGGGCATATTTCCAACACCAATAGCATGTAGAAGAGAAACCCGTATAAGGAGGTCCAACTCCTCTTCCACTTCCGGGTTGGGAATAAACTTTCCACTCCACCTAGTGCCAATAAAACCACATGGGCCCTTAGAGATTTTTCAGAAATTGCTATATGGGCCTAGAGCCCATCTCAAATTTCAGCAAGAGGTGCAACTTCAAGAGGACAATGCTATCATTTGTGGGGCGTGCAGGCAGGCAGAACAACCGATGTCAAAGGATGGTGGGAGCAAGGAGAAAGAACAATACCTGATGGATTCAAATTGGTCCGCTAAAAATATCGATGAACATTTTTTTCCAAATTACGTATAGCTAGTCCCTTAGTTTTTTTCATGGTTCCTCACACTATTTCATTTGGCTGAAAATTGAGCATTGCGGGGATAGAAAGATGACGAGCACACTCTCTACCTCTGCGTAGCTAGGATACAATCAGCCAACATCAACACACGCACACAAAAAACATGACAGCAAATAGCAAAGTCCTATTCCCACAAAAAATTAGCAAAGTCATATAATATCAAAGTTATGAATATGCGAGAAAAAAAACAAGACGATTGATACGTCTCCAACGTATCTATAATTTTTGATTGCTTCATGCTATATTATATCCTGTTTTGGATGATTAATGGGCTTTGTTATACACTTTTATATTGTTTTTGGGACTAACCTATTAACCGGAGGCCTAGCCCAAATTGCTGTTTTTTGCCTATTTCAGAGTTTCGTACAAAAAGAATATCAAACGGAGTCCAAACGGAATGAAACCTTCGGGAACGTGATTTTAGGAACAAACGTGATCCAGAGGACTTGGACCCTACGTCAAGAAAGCAACCAGGAGGGCACGAGGTAGGGGGCGCGCCTACCCCCCTGGGCGCGCCCTCCACCCTCGTGGGGCCACGTTGCTCCACCGACGTACTTCTTCCTCCTATATATACCTACGTACCCCCAAACCAACAGAAGCATCCACGAAAACCTAATTCCACCGCCGCAACCTTCTATGCCCGTGAGATCCCATCTTGGGGCCTTTTCCGGCGTCCTGCCGGAGGGGCATTGATCACGGAGGGCTTCTACATCAACACCATAGCCTCTCCGATGATGTGTGAGTAGTTTACCTCAGACCCTCAGGTCCATAGTTATTATCTAGATGGCTTCTGCTCTCTCTTTGGATCTCAATACAAAGTTCTCCATGATTCTCGTGGAGATCTATTCGACGTAATCTTCTTTTGCGCTGTGTTTGTTGAGACCGATGAATTGTGGGTTTATGATCAAGTTTATCTATGAACAATATTTGAATCTTCTCTGAATTCTTTTATGTATGATTGGTTATCTTTGCAAGTCTCTTCGAATTATCAGTTTGGTTTGGCCTACTAGATTGATCTTTCTTGCAATGGGAGAAGTGCTTAGCTTTGGGTTCAATCTTGCGGTGTCCTTTCCCAGTGACAGCAGGGGCAGCAAGGCACGTATTGTATTGTTGCCATCGAGGATAACAAGATGGGTTTTATTTCATATTGCATGAGTTTATCCCTCTACATCATGTCATCATACTTAAAGCATTACTCTGTTCTTTTGAACTTAATACTCTAGATGCATGCTGGATAGCGGTCGATGTGTGGAGTAATAGTAGTAGATGCAGGCAGGAGTCGGTCTACTTGTCACGGACGTGATGCCTATATACATGATCATACCTAGATATTCTCATAACTATGCTCAATTCTATCAATTGCTCAACAGTAATTTGTTCACCCACCGTAATACTTATGCTCTCGAGAGAAGCCACTAGTGAATCCTATGGCCCCTGGGTCTATTTTGCATCATATTAATCTTCCAACACTTAGCTATTTTTATTGCCGTTTATTTTACTTTGCATCTTCATTATAAAAATACCAAAAATATTATCTTATCATCTCTATCACACTACTAGGAAAAGGGCTATAGCTGATATGGACATTAATGGCGCACCATGTATGTGGTGCGCCACTGCTATATAGCAGTGGCGCACCAGATACAGGTGCGCCATTAGTGTCCTCATTACTAATGGCGCACCAAACACACTGTGTCCCATTACTAGCAATTTTTTTTTATTTTTCCAAAACTATTAATGGCGCACCAGGGCATAGTGTGCCATTACTAGTTTTAACTAGTAATGGTGCACCACACGCTCTGTGCGCCACTACTGACAATTTCTTTTTACTTTTTTTTTCAAAATTAGTAATGGCGCACCAGGGTGAAGTGCACCATTACTAGTTCAAACTAGTAATGGCGTACCACAACCACGGTGCGCCACTACTGACAATTATATATATTTT
Organism: Triticum aestivum; assembly: GCF_018294505.1. Classification (NCBI taxonomy): domain Eukaryota; kingdom Viridiplantae; phylum Streptophyta; class Magnoliopsida; order Poales; family Poaceae; genus Triticum; species Triticum aestivum. The sequence continues at coordinate 621,537,468 of NC_057799.1, read as the reverse complement.
TTTTTTTCAAAACTAGTAATGGCGCACCCCTAACTGGTGCACCATTAGTAACCAGGGTTACTAATGGCACATGTTTGGGTGGTGCGCCATTAGTAACCTGAGACCAGCTAGATATTTTGGACAGCCACCTACCACACCCACTTTCCCCACTTCATTCTCTCCACCTCCTCCTCCAAGCTTGTCTCGGCTGCCTCCTCCTCCTCACCTCATTTGCACCATAGATTCACCCAAATTAAGTGGTTAAATTACCTTCTTTTGATAGGTAAGTAAGGGGAAAGCTTTCTTTATGTTTTAGATCTACTTTTTTCTCCCTCCAACAACGTGCACATGCACTTTTTATGGCCTAGCTAGATCTACGTATGTTTGTGGTGTTGCATATGTTTGTGGTCTTGCATATATGTTTGTGTTTGCAGGTACCGGTATTTGAAATGCGAGAGTTGCCAATATTTTGCCGGAATGTTGATTCATTTCCGTTTCGGCGAGAATTTGGCACTATGCATTCTTTTTGGTCCTATTTTTAGGCAAAGTCATGCCAAATTTTTTCTTGGTTCTAAAGTATCGTTTTTCTCTACCCCGCAGGCGACCATGGTCTGCACGATGACCGAAGGCATTATGAATAGGTTTTTGAGCTCCACGAAGGCCGAGATGCTTCAAAAGAACGAGATGGAGATAAGATGTCCGTGTCGAAGATGCAAGCTGAAGAGCCTTATTGCGGACCCGGATTCCGGGCAGGTGCGGGACCACCTGCTCTTGCGTAGTTTCATGGATGGCTATCGGTGGCAAGGTGATGAAGATGACTATGAAGTCGTCCATGGGGGCCGGGCAAGAAATGAGGAAGGGCAGCAAGACAACCACCGCGGCGAGGGCGGGCGAGAAGACGAAGAATCTCCAGGACATGATCACGACGGTGATGCTATACACAGTCATCATGTAGAAGATGCAGGACATGATGATGAGGAAGATCAAGACGAAGGGCATGATCATGAAGATGAAGATGCCGGAGCAGACGATGATGGACCATCGATGGGCTGGGTGCAGGACCCTCATATTCAAGAGCTGCTTCACAACCAGACGGATAATGCAAGAGCTGCCGCCCGAGAGAAAGCCAAGCTGGATCAACTGGAGATAGACGTGGTTACTCCATTGTATGAAGGATGCAGGCCCGAGGATACCCGCCTGAAAGTAACGCTCATGGCTCTGGAGATGAAGGTAAAACACAAAATGACCGACGCATGCTTCGACGAGAACATGTCATTCTGGCACGAACGTCTTCCCAAGGGGAACAAGTGCCCGACCAGTTTCGAGGAGGCGAAGAAAATCGTGTGTCCTCTGGATTTACCGCACGTGAGGTACCATGTGTGCATGAACAAATGCATCATTTATCGGGACGAGCACGCGGAGTCTACCATATGTCCGGTGTGCGGCGTCACTCGATACAAGAAGAGGAAGAAAGCTCCTCGAAAAGTGGTGTGGTACTTTCCGATCACTCCTCGTCTGCAGCGGTATTTCGCGGACCCTAAGCTAGCAAAGCTCCTGCATTGGCACACAGATAGGGAGGAGAAGAAGCGAGAAGATGACAGAAATGATCTGGAGATAAATAAAAAAAGACAAGATGCTGAGTCACCATAAGGATGCGAGCCAGTGGCAAGCGTTGGACTTCGAACACCCAGAATTTGGGGACGATCCAAGGAATATCGTGCTGGGTGCGAGCACCGATGGAGTCAATCCGTTTGGCAGCCAGAGAAGCACACATAGCACCTGGCCTGTGTTTGTGTGGATGTACAACCTTCCCCCCTGGTTGTGCATGAAGAGGAAGTACATTCACATGAGTATGCTAATTGAAGGGCCGAAACAACCAGGGAACAACATCAATCTGTATCTGGGGCTGCTGAAAGAGGAGATAGACACGCTGTGGAAAACGCCAGCCAATACGTGGGACGCCGCAGAGAAAGAATATTTCCCTATGAGAGCCGCACTGCTCACGACGGTGCACGACTATCTCGGTTACGGATATCTCGCGGGGCAGGTGGTCCACGGATTTTCTGGATGCGTCAGGTGCATGGATGACACAACGTATCGCCAGCTAGATAGACATCCCGGGTCTTTGAAAACCGTGTTCATGGGACATCGAAGGTGGCTTCGCGACGATGACCCATGGAGATAACGCAAGGATCTGTTCGGTGGTCAAACCGAACCCCAAAGACGTTCGCGTACGAGGAGCGGCGAGGAAATAGACGAGCTGTTGAAAAATTGGAAAGATTGCCCACTGCCGGGAAAGAAACAAAAGGCGCCAGAGCCGGGAAAGAAGCAAAAGGCGCCAGAGCCGCTGCTGAAGGTATGGAAAACGAGGTCTGTTTTCTGGAACTTGCCGTACTGGAAGATCCACCGTGTGCCTCACAGCCTTGATGTCATGCATATCACGAAGAACGTGTGCGAGAGTCTGCTTGGTACCCTGCTCAACATGCCAGAGAGGACCAAAGATGGGCCGAAAGCAAGGGCAGACTTGAAATCAATGGGCATCAGGGAGGAGCTTCACGCTAATGATGATGATGATGATGAGGCGAAGCAGGACACGGAAAGTCGTCGCAAAGGCAAAAAGGCCAAGAAAATCGGAAATGACTACCCTCCCGCGTGCTTCACTCTAAGTCAGGAGGAGATCGAGCAGTTTTCACCTGCCTCGTAGGAGTAAAACTTCCTTACGGTTATGCGGGTAAGATAAGCAGATACCTAGACTCAGCGAAGCAGAAGTTCAGCGGGATGAAGTCTCACGACTGTCACGTGCTGATGACGCAGATACTTCCAGTTGCAATCCGTGGGATCATGGACGCGCACGTCCGTGAAACTCTATTTGGCCTATGCAACTTTTTCGACGTCATCTCTCGGAAGTCGGTTGGCGTGAGGCAACTCAGAAGGCTACAGGAAGAGATCATGGTGATACTATGCGAGCTTGAGATGTACTTCCCGCCCGCATTCTTCGATGTTATGGTGCATGTGCTGGTCCATATTGTGGAGGATATCATCCAACTCGGGCCGACGTTCCTGCACAGCATGATGCCGTTCGAAAGGATGAATGGTGTCACCAGAGGATACGTCGGAACATGTCACGTCTAGAGGGAAGCATAGCCAGGGGATTTTTGACCGAAGAGTGCATCTCCTACTGCACGAATTATCTAGGCATCGAGAACCCCGTTGGTCTGCCCATCAACAGGCACCTCGGCAGGCTCGCTGGATGGGGTCACTGCAAGGGTCGCCGTGAAATGCATGTCAACTTTGAGGGTCGACTTGCCGACTTTGAAAGAGCAAACCTAGTCGCGCTACAACACATAGACGTGGTCGATCCTTGGGTGGTAGAGCACAAAACCTTTATTGAGAAGACGTACAATGACCGAGGCCAACACAGGACGGACGGAGATATAATCAAAGAGCACAACTCATGTTTCACGCGTTCGTTCAAGGAGAAGCTTCGGTCGTACCCTTTACATGAGGATTCTTCCGCGGAAGAAAAACTCATATTCGCCTTGTCACAGGGCGCCGAGCACAACCTGATGACCTATGAGGCATACGATATCAACGACTACACATTCTACACCAAGGACAAGGACATGAAGAGCGATGGTTATTAGAATCCTACACCGGTAATGACAAGGACAGATACTACGGAAGGATCGAGGAGATCTGGGAGCTGAGCTACGCTGGAGAGAAGGTCCCGATGTTCCGTGTCAGATGGGCCAAGAGCGTCAATAAAGGAGACCGGTATTTCACCACCATGGTTATACCCTAAGCCAAATTCAAGACCGCGGGCGCAAACGTCACCGCGAAAAATGAGCCATGGGTACTGGCTTCCCAAATGGAACAATGCTTCTTCATTACCAACCCGTCAAAGCCCAGTCGTGTTGTCGTGAAGAGAGGCAAAAGGAAGATCATCGGAATGGATGGAGTCGCCAATGAGCAAGACTTCGACAAGTACGGCGACCCAAAGATGGAACATGACGACGACAATGAAGTGCCATACACCACAAGAAGAAGCAGGACCACCCTACCTAAAGGACGTCCGTTCAACAGAAGAACTCCATTTGCAAAAAAAAGGGCAAGAAGATTGTGAAAAGATAGCTAGCTAAGATCGATTGTATTTAAATCGTAGTCTTCATTTCTCGATTGTATCTCGACATTTTGAAATGATATTTCTTCTGTTCTAGTCCTCATGAATATTGAATTTGTTAATATTTTTTGAACTCATGCATATTTTTAAATTTCATGGGCACTTTTTGAATTCATGAATATTTTTTCAAATTTGATGATATTTTTTCATATTCATAAATGTTTTACCAATTCACAAATGAATGCAACTAAAAATCCAAAAAAAAGTATTGATGATATTTTTAAATAACAAATTTGATGATATTTTCAAATAACAAATTTGATGATATTTTCAATTAAAAATAAAAAACAAATTTGATGATATTTAAAAAAACAAATTTGATGATATCTTCTGTTCTAGTCCTCATGAAAATAACAAATTTGATAAAAAAAACAAATTATTAGATGCAACAAAAAATAATGAAAAAAAGTTACTAATGGTGCACCAGAGGAGGGGGCGCCATTGCTATCAGAAAAAAAGTTACTAATGGCGCACCATCAGTGTTTTTATGGCGCACCCCTAGATGGTGCGCCATTACTAACATTCCCCCCTCTAGCTGGATACCCCTTTGCCTGGTCCCCCTTCCCTCTCCCTCGCCAGATCCCCCTTCCCTCCCTCGCCACACCCGCTCCGACGACCCCCGCGCCCGCTCCGACGACCCCCGCGCCCGCTCCACACCCGCTCCGGCTCCCCTGTTGGATAAGGCCGAGCCAGACCCCTATGCAAACCCTAGCACCACCCCACTTCCCCTCCCCTCGCGCTGCTTCACCCGACTAGGTCGTCGCCGTCACCGCATCGTCCCCGCAACCACCGTCGTCCCCGCACCCCACCAAGGAGTCCAGGAGCTCTGCAGTGTTCTTCTACGTCATCTACGGCCACCCGTTCGAGCTCGACGACTCTGCATCGTGCGGATCGAGGTCTTCTTCCACCTCCGGCCACCACGGCCTCACCGTCGATCCGCGTCACCTCGTCAACCCCGAAATATATGTTCCTGGGTACAGTATTTTGATATGGGAGATTAGGCCATGTTAGAGGTGGTATTAAAATAAAGTTACAACATGAAAATTTTAGAGGTTGTTCTGTAGATACTTAAAACACATATCACTTGTCAGGTTTCGTTCAGTATATTAAATCCTATGAAATTATCAAAGTGTGTTGTACTATGTTGGACAAAATTTTATGTTTGGACTTGGGTGAATGTAACCAGACTTATACTCTCAGATTTTGTCATAGTTGATGGTGTGAGGACTTATAATGTGATAAAGTATATACGTTGTTGCAACACCTATATAATGTGATAAAGTATATACATTGTCATCTAAGTTGAGCTGATTTTGATTTCCATATGTTATGGGGGGCCAACAGATATTGCTATATGTTCATTCTTGAGGGTACAGACTTGCTAAACTATTGATGATTTTTTGTTGGGTGACCTATTAGATCTGGAATGGAAGCTCACATAAGTTGAGCTGATTTTTGTCCATATGAAAGCAGAGGACCATATGGTCTGTGGCCTTTTCATCCATATGAATGTAGAGGCACATTGTGGTGCTAGTTTGCTGGGTTTTGTCTCCGACCATCGTGTCGTGATGATTTTGCAGGTACCCCGAGAGGCCCTTGAGTTTGCCGGAATGTCGATAAACTTCCGTTCCGGCAAATTCGGGTACTCCATATGTCCTATTTTCAGCAAAGGTCATGCTGAAATTTTCCGTGAATTTTAGCATGACTTTGCTAAAAATAGGACATATGGGGTACTTGCAACTAATGCATGGGCCGAGGTATCTTAGTACTTAATTAAGTAGGATCAACTGCCTCTTGTGTTATGCATGGGCCTCAGCGTCGACAAACCCTAAATGATAAAACCTTGGCTTTTAGGGTGCCTCGGTGTCGATAAAAACCTAAATGATGAAAGCTTAGGCTTTTAGGGTGCCTCGGCGTCGACAAACCCTAAATGATAAAAGCTTAGCTTTTAGGATGCCTCGATGTCGACAAACCCTAAATGATGAGACCATGATCTTGTTCCTTGAAAATAACCAACTTTTTGACCATTTTTTTCCTATTTAGAGCGAAACATGGCCCACAACGATGAGGCCGGCGGTTCGGGCAAGGCATTCTGGGAGCTGTCCCAGGAGACGGAGGAAGAACCTCACCGCTATGAGGATGTCGCGGAAGACACCGATCCCGACTACACAACCCCTAATGGCGTCGGGGATGACACCACTAATGGTGCCGCCGAGGATGCCACCACTGATGATGGCGGCGCACGCAGAGATGGCAGCCAACTGAAGAGGCAACGGAAGGACCGGCGCCCGAACGTGCTCGGCACCGTCAAGGAGGAATTTACTGAAGTGTCCTCCAGGGGCATCCAACGGCGCCAAAAGAAATAGTCAAGGGGTACGCGGGACAGCTCGGGTGCATTCTCCGGAGCACCATCTCGATCAACACCGAGAACCTAAGGCATCGTGACCGAGGGAATTTGCGCAACCTCCTCTTCACGAAGCTGCACGAACGATACAAGTTCCCCGGTGACTTCGCAAACACACGCCTCTCAGGGAATAAAGTGAACAGTGCCGCCCTCACGAAGATGAGCAAGGCCCTGGCTACTTGGAGAGGCGCGGTGAAGAGCATGATTGAAAAAGGTGATAGTTATGAGAAGATCAAGGAGAAAAATCCTTTGATCAGCGAAGATGTCTACCGGGAGTTCAAGATCAAGTGCGAGAGCAACGCATCCGAGGAATTAAGTCAGTGGGGGAAATATATGCGGGACTTGAACTTAGGGGTCCACAAACTCGGTCCCGGCGGTTATAGAGTGGCGGAACCTATATGGGACAAGGAGGACGTGGAGCGTGCCGAGCAAGGCCTACCGCCCCGCTTCGAGAAATACCGTGACAAGCAGACCAAGAACTATGTCAGGGCCCGGTACAAGATTGACCCGGTAACCAAGGAGCTTACCACGGATCCGAAGACCAAGGCGCTTGAGAATGTTCTGGTAAGGAATACACCCCCGCGTAATTAGCTACATATATGGTTGCATTCTAGTTAATGAAGCCAAATTTCTAAATGGTTCACGTTCCTTCCGCAGGACACTGAAAGCAGTAGCGCGGGGTCGTCTCAGAGCTCCCCTTTCAATACCCCTTTAAATAGGGCGTTGAACATAATGAAAAACAAGGATAAGCTCAGTAAGCCGTCGTCATCTGGTCGTGTGGCCGGCAAAGGCTTGTCCATGAAATGGTCGGAATACTATACCGCTGGGCGAAAGGAGAGAAAGACCAGCTCGGAAAGCCAACAACGGGAGGTTGAACAACTCAAGGCACAAGTGGCGCAGATTCCGGAGATGGTCGAAGAGCAAGTGCAATACCAACTGGGAGCGACGATCACCGGCATTATACCTACCTTGGTTTCTAGGCTGCAGGCGTGGGTGGCGGGCAGCCAACAAGGGCCGCCCTCGATTCCCAGCTTCACGGGCAGTAACTCGCGCAATGCGCCGGCGGCGCCATTGGTGTCTCCCGCGGCAGCACCATTGGTGTCTCCGGCGGAGGCGGCATTGGTGTCTCCCGAGGCGGCACCGGCATTGCAACTTAATGCACCCGGGTGTGGGAAGAATACGCCGGCCGGCACCTCGGCAGCAAGCGGCCCCTCCGTCAATTGCACGCCCGCTGTTGGCGGTGCCTCGACATTAGCCGAGCTAGACGCCAAAACAGTAACTAATTAAGCCTCTCGGCCGATGACTTCATCTCCTTGCCTTTGACTGGGCATCCCTGACGCCCTACATGTCTTCGCAGGGCGCCGCCGACATTCCGCGCACTCTCCTGCACTTCGTGAACGATGAGTTGGTTGATGTCGCCAAGGGCAGAATCGTTCAACCGGGCAGCTGCGTGTTCCACGGTAATCCGATGCCACCCACCGTTTATAGGGTTCAACTGGTTCGGGTGCTGTCGGGCTTCGACGACATGTTACCTCCGTATCGACCCCATGGGGCCGACGAAGATGATGTGATGACCCTCAGCGCCTGCATAAGCTGGCCCAAGCTTTGGCCAAAGAGCCAGATTCGTTTGGGGGCGGGGGACACCACCCCACAGACAACACCGCCAGTCGTGCCGGCGCCAAGCCATGGCAAGACCCCAGCAACGCTACCGGACATGCCGGACGTGCATATGGCATAGGATCCGGACATGCATATGGCACAGGATCCGGACGACGACAACGATGGTACATTTACCAACGTCGATAAGTACTTCAACGAACATGGGTACGATGACGTATTCTTGGGGCCTCCTTCTCAAGAACCCAACCCTGCAAAAGACGATCGCGATCTAGCTGGTACCGCGGAGAAACCCAATTGCAACAGGCGTCGTCTGGCGTTCAGTTCTCAGGAGACGCCTCCAGCTGCCGCCTTCACCGAGCCTCAGATAGCCGAGGTGTGAAATATTATCAGCCCCAACACACTCAAGAAGGCGGTCTCTGAGCAGAACTCGATCCCATTACAGCAGAAGAAGAAGGGGCGGAAAAGAAAGACTAACAAGGGTGCGAGCCAGCCGGCACCGAGTACGATCCGTGCTCAGGACGGTCCACCTTCACCTAAGGATATCTCGAGGAGGGTGCATGTGGCGGGTAGGCCGATGCTACCGACTAATCTGCTCAATGCTACAACCGGTGCTATGCGGAGTCTGCATGACAGTGTTCTTTCTTTGGAGAAGCGGCGTCTCTCCGAGAATGATGTGGCATACCCGGTTTTCGTGGCCAAGGTGCCAGAGGGCAAGGGCTTTGTGGATAGCGCCATCGGGGGTACGATCGTCCTGCGATTTGATGACATCTTCGCTATGTTTAACCTTCATCCGCTTCACTACACCTTCGTTCGGCTATTTTCGCTGAGTATGGAGATGCGGATCATTAGAGACAAGACCCCGGACATCGTGATAGTCGACCCCTTCTACATGCGTGCCAAGATCTTGGGCAGCACTGGGGACCAGCAAGTCGCGAGTTCATACCTCGAAGGCGTCATTCTGGCAAACCCAGATAAGGATAACTTCCTCGTGCCTTACTTTCCCGAGTAAGTCATCCCCTCACCACACCGTAACATATGATTTCATAGATTTCAATCGTTCTTTTTTTCTAACATTCCGTGTTTTGTGCAGTGACACACATTGCACACTCATCCTCTTAAGCCCGAAATATTCCATGGCCACGTATTTCGACTCGGACCGTCAGTCGAAGAAAGACTACACAAATATCAAGAAAGTTCTTGATGATGTTCTCCCCAGCTACACCAGATCTGGAGGCACCTTCAGCAAGCCAGTTCGTAGGTACGACAAGCACGTGTTCACCCACAATACGACGTTCCCCCTGCGTCAAGCAGCCGTCTGGCGGTCAGAAGGATGCCTACTACGCCCTCCATCACATGCGGGCGATCGTATGGGACCATAATCACCTTCTGCTACCAAATAATCTCAAAGATTGGGCCGCGAGCTTGTCGGCAATCCAGGACGCGGACATCAGACAAGAATTTTTTCGCATTCAGTCGGAGTTTGCGGAAATCATCCATCAAGATGTCCCTCGTACCTCGGGGCAGTTCTACCTCAGATATCAACCGTCCAACAGTGAGATAGAAACAACACTACAAATGCAGGCTGACAACGCCCGCGATTTCATGACCATCACGACAGACGGCGGCTTCATCCATGCTCTGGTCCCTAAGTCGAGTCGAAAGTAGTGATGCTATGTAGTTATGAAATATCGATTAGCTGATGTTGTAATTAAACTTTAATGAACTTGTATGTCTCTTTGGTTTGGACAGTCGCTCAACTTATATGTAATCGATGCTATTTATTAGTAGGACCATGAATCGTGCTATTAATGTCTTGCTTTTCTCTTCTGATCCTTTTGTTGCATACTTATATATTGCTTATGTATTGTCTGTGAATTGCTACTAACGTTTTGTTTGGCTAGTGCATAGAGATGCCGTCGTATGTCGTGTACAAGGGTAAGGTTCCCGGAGTCTATGACGACTGGGAGGAGTGTCGGAGACAGGTTCACCGTTTCAGCGGTAACAGTTACAAAGGGTACACCACTGGGGCGGAGGCGGAAGCTAGATACGCGTGCTATCTAGCGGGAGAGAGGAGGGAGCGGAGGAGGAACCGGATGAAGACCAGTTTCATCGCGATGATGCTCATCGTGATGACCGTAGCTCTCTTCTATGTGATGGTAGTTTAGATGATCGATATCGACTTGTAATATGAAGACAAACTCGCTACTCGCGGTCTCGAGACTTGTAATGTTCTAACTTTGTTCGGTATTTTGAATTCGGAGACTAGCTAATATGATGAATTGTATTCGGAGACTAATCTTCTATTTTATTCGATGAATCTGCTATTTATATGTTTTGCTGTCTATATTCTATGCAGTAATATATTTTGTAACCTGTGCAAATATCAGAAAAGAAAAGAAATCCTAATATTCATACTAGTGGCGCACCATACAGCACATTAGTGGCGCACTGCTATAAAAAATACTGGTGGCGCATTATCTGTTAGTGCGCCATTAGTAACCCAGAGCACAAGGTAAATATGGCCCCCTGGGAGGCATACTAATGGCGCACCAAGTGACATACTAATGGCACACTGCCTGGTGCGCCACTACTGTCTGGTATACTAATGGCGCACCAGGGGTGTGCCATTAGTATTAGTTACTAATGGCTTGATGATAGTGGCGCACCTGTAGTGCGCCATTAATGGCCAAAACAGGTGCGCCACTAACATGCCTTTTCCTAGTAGTGTCAGATTTCACTTTCGTAAGTGACCGTGAAGGGATTGACAACCCATTTATTGCATTGGTTGCGAGGTTTTTATTTGTTTGTGTAGGTGCGAGGGACTCGTGCGTGGCCTCCTACTGGATTGATACCTTGGTTCTCAAAAACTGAGGGAAATACTTATGCTGCTTTACTGCATCACCCTTTTCTCTTCAAGGGAAAACCAACGCAGTGCTCAAGGGGTAGCAAAAAGGATTTCTGGCGCCGTTGCCGGGGATACGTAAAGTCAAGTCAAGATTTGGAATCCCGACAATGAGCCATTTCTGGCGTCGTTGCCGGGGAGTCTACGCAAAAGTCAACATACCAAGTGCCCATCACAAACTCTTATCTCCCGCATTAGATTATTTGCCATTTGCCTCTCGTTTTCCTCTCCCCCACTTCACCCTTGCCGTTTTATTCGCCCTCTCTTTTCCGTTCGCCTTTTTTTCCGCTTGCTTCTTGTTTGCTCGTGTGTTGGATTGCTTTCTTGTCACGATGGCTCTACCTAGATTTGGTGATCTTCACCTTAAAAGGTTAGAAGAGATCGAAAGCAACGTCAGGAGTTTTATGACTTTACAATTTGAGCATAATAATTTCTTTAGGAACGAGCTTAAGGAACAAAAAAGATTTATGGGTTACATGAATAAAGAGCTTGATGATATGTCTAAAGAATTTTATGGTTTGAAATCTCAGATTGCTCATCTCGAAAAATTAATAGCTGAAGTTTCGGATAAGCAGGCCACCTTAGTTAATAAGATGGCCGCTAAGCCGGAAAATTATGAGAACAAAGATGAAGATCTAAAAGTTATTTATGTGTCTCCTATTAAATCTTTGTTTTTCAATATGAATCTTGATAATGATGGGACTGAATATGATCCACCTTTACCTAGAAGGCCTTCCAAAAATTCGGAGTTTTTAGATCATGATGCTAAAATTGATAAAAGTGGGATTGAAGAAGTTAAAACTTTAGATAGCAACAAACCCACTATTTTGGATTTCCAGGAATTTAATTATGATAATTGCTCTTCGATAGATTGTATTTCCTTGTTGCAATCCGTGCTAAATTCTCCTCATGCTTATAGCCAACATAAAGCTTTTACCAAACATATCGTTGATGCTTTGATGCAATCTTATGGAGAAAAACTTGAGTTGGAAGTTTCTATCCCTAGAAAATTCTATGATGAGTGTGAACCTACTATTAAATTAAAATTAAAGATCATGAATGCTATGCTTTGTGTGATTTGGGTGCTAGTATTTCCACGATTCCAAAAACTTTGTGTCATTTGCTAGGATTCCATGAATTTGATGATTGCTCTTTAAACTTGCACCTTGCGGATTCCACTATTAGACAACCTATGGGAAGAATTAATGATGTTCTTATTGTTGCAAATAGGAAATATGTGCCCATAGATTTTATTGTTCTTGATATAGATTGCAATCCTTCATGTCCTATTATTCTTGGTAGACCTTTCCTTAGAACGATTGGTGCAATCATTGATATGAAGGAAGGGAATATTAGATTCCAATTTCCGTTAAGGAAAGGCATGGAACACTTCCCTAGAAAGAAGATTAAATTACCTTATGAATATATTATGAGAGCCACCTATGGATTGCCTTCCAAAGATGGCAATACCTACATCTATCCTTGTTTTTATGTCTAGCTAGGGGCGTTAAACGATAGCGCTTGTTGGGAGGCAACCCAATTTTATATTTAGCTTTTTTTCTTTTTGCTTCTGTTTAGGAATAAATATTTGATCTAGCCTCTGGTTAGATTTGTTTTTTATGTTTTAATTAGTGTTTGTGCCAAGTTTAACCTATAGGATCTTCTTGGATGATAGTTATTTAATCTTCCTGAAAATTCCAGAAACTTTCTGTTCACGAAAACAATTGTTAAAAATTACCAGAACATGATAAAATATTGATTCCAATTTCAGCAGATCAATAAAAAATTGTTTAGGTCGTCCTAGTTTGGTAGAATTTGTTGAGTTCTAGAAGTTTGCGTTAGTTACAGATTACTATAGACTGTTCTGTTTTTGACAGATTCTGTTTTTCGTCTATTGTTTGCTTATTTTGATGAATCTATGGCTAGTAAAATAGTTTATAAACCATAGAGAAGTTGGAATAAAGTAGCTTTAACACCAATATAAATAAAAAAATGAGTTAATACAGTACCTTGAAGTGGTGTTTTGTTTTCTTTCGCTAACGGAGCTCACGAGATTTTCTGCCAAGTTTTGTGTTGTGAAGTTTTCAAGTTTTGGGTAAAAGATTTGATGGATTATGGAACAAGGAGTGGCAAGAGCCTAAGCTTGGGGATGCCCATGGCACCCAAAGATAATCTAAGGACACCAAAAGCCAAAGCTTGGGGATGCCCCGGAAGGCATCCCCTCTTTCGTCTACTTCCATCGGTAACTTTACTTGGAGCTATATTTTTATTCACCACATGATATGTGTTTTGCTTGGAGCGTCTTGTATGATTTGAGTCTTTATTTTTTAGTTTACCACAATCATCTTTTCTGTACACACCTTTTGAGAGAGACACACATGATTCGGAATTTATTAGAATACTCTATGTGCTTCGCTTATATCTTTTGAGCTATATAGTTTTTGCTCTAGTGCTTCACTTATATCTTTTAGAACACGGTGGTGGTTTTGTTTTATAGAAACTATTATTCTCTCATGCTTCACTTATATTATTTTTAGAGTCTTAAACAACATGGTAAATTGCTTAAATTGGGAAATTGACCCTAATATGTTAGGTATTCAAGACTAGTAAAAACTTTCTTATGAGTGTGTTGAATACTAAGAGAAGTTTGATGCTTGATGATTGTTTTGAGATATGGAGGTAGTGATATTAAAGTTGTGCTAGTTGAGTAGTTGTGGAATTGAGAAATACTTGTGTTGAAGTTTGCATGTCCCGTAGCATGCACGTATGGTAAACGTTATGTAACAAATTTGAAACATGAGGTGTTCTTTGATTGTCTTCCTTATGAGTGGCGGTCGGGGACGAGCGATGGTCTTTTCCTACCAATCTATCCCCCTAGGAGCATGCGCGTAATCCTTGGTTTTTGATGACTTGTAGATTTTTGCAATAAGTATATGAGTTCTTTATGACTAATGTTGAGTCCATGGATTATACGCACTCTCACCCTTCCATCATTGCTAGCCTCTTTGGTAACGTGCATTGCCCTTTCTCACATTGAGAGTTGGTGCAAACTTCGCTGGTGCATCCAAACCCCGTGATATGATACGCTCTGTCACACATAAACCTCCTTATATCTTCCTCCAAACAGCCACCATACCTACCTATTATGGCATTTCCGAGATATATTGCCATGCAACTTTCCACCGTTCTGTTTATCATGCCACGTTCATCATTGTCATATTGCCTTGCATGATCATGTAGTTGACATCGTATTTGTGGCAAAGCCACCGTTCATAATTTTTCATACATGTCACTCTTGATTCATTGCCTATCCCGGTATACCGTCGGAGGCATTCATATAGAGTCATACTTTGTTCTAGTATCGAGTTGTAATCATTGAGTTGTAAATAAATAGAAGTGTGATGATCATCATTCATAGAGCATTGTCCCAATAAAAAAAGAAGGCCCAAAAAAACAAAATAAAAGGGACAATGCTACTATCCTTTTTCCACACTTGTGCTTCAAAGCAGCACCATGATCTTCATGATAGAGAGTCTCTTGTTTCGTCACTTTCATATACTAGTGGGAATTTTTCATTATAGAACTTGGCTTGTATATTCCAACAATGGGCTTCCTCAAATGCCCTAGGTCTTCGTGAGCAAGCAAGTTGGATGCACACCCACTTAGTTTCTTTTGTTGAGCTTTCATGCATTTATAGCTCTAGTGCATCCGTTGCATGGCAATCCCTACTCTTTGCATCAACATCAATTGATGGGCATCTCCATAGCCCGTTGATTAGCCGCGTTGATGTGAGACTTTCTCCTTTTTTGTCTTCTCCACGTAACCCCCATCATTATTCTATTGCACCCATAGTGCTATATCCATGGCTCACGCTCATGTATTGCGTGAAGGTTGAAAATTTTTGAGATTACTAAAGTATGAAACAATTTCTTGGCTTGTCATCGGGGTTGTGCATGATGAGAGCATTCTTGTGTGACGAAAATGGAGCATGACTAAACTATATGATTTTGTAGGGATGAACTTTCTTTGGCCATGTTATTTTGAGAAGACATAATTGCTTAGTTACTATGCTTGAAGTATTATTACTTTTATGTCAATATTAAACTTGTATCTTGAATCTTTCGGATCTGAATATTCATACCACAATTAAGAGGGTTACATGAAAAATTTATACCAAGTAGCATTCCGCATCAAAAATTCTGTTTTTATCATTTACCTACTCAAGGACGAGCAGGAATTAAACTTGGTGATGCTTGATACATCTCCAACGTATCTATAATTTTTTATTGCTTCATGCTATATTATATTCTGTTTTGGATGATTAATGGGCTTTGTTATACACTTTTATATTATTTTTGGGACTAACCTATTAACCGGAGGCCCAGCCCAAATTGTTGTTTTTTGCCTATTTCAGAGTTTCACAAAAAAAGAATATCAAACGGAGTCCAAACGGAATGAAACCTTCGGGAACGTGATTTTAGGAACAAACGTGATCCAGAGGACTTGGACCCTATGTCAAGAAAGCAACCAGGAGGGCACGAGGTAGGGGGCACGCCTACCCCCTGGGCGCGCCCTCCACCCTCGTGGGGCTCATGTTGCTCCACCGACGTACTTCTTCCTCCTATATATACCAATGTACGCCCAAACCAACAGAAGCATCCACGAAAACCTAATTCCACCGCTGCAACCTTCTGTACCCGTGAGATCCCATCTTGGGGCCTTTTCTGGCGTCCTGCCGGAGGGGGCATTGATCACGGAGGGCTTCTACATCAACACCATAGCCTCTACAATGATGTGTGAGTAGTTTACCTCAGACCCTCGGGTCCATACTTATTAGCTAGATGGCTTCTTCTCTCTCTTTGGATCTCAATACAAATTTCTCCATGATTCTCGTGGAGATCTATTCGATGTAATCTTCTTTTGCGCTGTGTTTGTTGAGACCGATGAATTGTGGGTTTATGATCAAGTTTATCTATGAACAATATTTGAATCTTCTCTGAATTCTTTTATGTATGATTGGTTATCTTTGCAAGTCTCTTCGAATTATCAGTTTAGTTTGGCCTACTAGATTGATCTTTCTTGCAATGGGAGAAGTGCTTAGCTTTGGGTTCAATCTTGCGGTGTCCTTTCCCAGTGACATCAGGGGCAAAAAGGCACGTATTGTATTGTTGCCATCGAGGATAACAAGATGGGGTTTCACTACAGGAAACAACTACTTTGCCGTCTGCCACGGCGGACGGCAAAGGCTCGAAAGGCGGATGGCAAAAGGCTCCGGCAAAGAAGGCTACGGTAAACAGCTGCTTTGCCGTCTGCTTCCTGGCGGCGGACGGCAAAGGTTCTTTGCCGTCTGCGGCAGACGGCAAAGAGGGCGGACGGCAATAATTGCGCTGTCAGTCCGTTAAGTGGCTAACGGCAGACCTTTGCCGTCCGCCGCTGACGGCAAAATTTCTCTGGTCTTTGCCGTCTGCCACAGATGGCAAAGTGCAGGTTCTTTGCCGTCTGCCACAGATGGCAAAGTCTTTGCCGTCTGCCACTGTAGGCAAACTGACCAAATGGGTCAGCTCCCAGGAAGCACAGTTGGCTGCCACGTGGCTTCTTTGCCGTCCGCCCGTCGGTGGCAGACGGCAAAGAGCCTGCATATTGGCTGTTTTTTCTGTTTTTTATTAAATCCCACAATTTGCACAGAAAATATATATGACATATATAGATATATTTCCATATCACATATCCAGCACATAAGTTTCATATCACATATCACATATCACATCAGTTTCATCCATACACATTGTTCATACATAAGCAAGTTCCATCCATACACATTGTTCCATCCATATATATATTACAATGCAAAGTTTCATCAAGATAGCAAGTTCCATCATAGCAAGCTAGATACAATGCAAAGTTTCATCAAAGGAAAAGCAAGCACTCCATCATAGCAAGCTAGCTTCCATGAAGTGAATGAAATCTGCAAAATGGTAAATAAGAAAGTTAGAAATAGGTGACTAGAACAAGAAGAAGACTAGAACAAGAAGTATAAACTGGATCATTTATAAGCTAACCTAGGAGCTACTCAGGTAAATTGGGTCATTTTAGAGCTAACTTGGATAAACTGGATCATTTATAAGCTAACCTAGGTAAGATGGGTCATTTTGGAGCTAACCTAGGTGAAATGGGTCATTTTGGAGCTAACCTAGGTGAAATGGGTCATTTTAAAGCTAACGTAGGTAAAATGGATCATTTAGGAGCTAATCTACGTAAAATGGGTCATTTTAGAGCTAATTTAGTTGAAATGGATCTTTTTGAGCTAACTTAGGTGAAATGGATCATTTAAGAGCTAATTTAGGTGAAATGGATCGTTTTTTAGCTCACTTAGGTCAAATGGATCGTTTATGAGCTAAATTAGTTGAAATGGATCGTTTATGAGATAACCTAGGTAAGATGGGTCATTTTGGAGTTAACCTAGGTGAAATGGGCCATTTTAAAGCTAACGTAGGTAAAATGGATCATTTAGGAGCTAATCTAGGTAAAATGGGTCATTTTTGAGCTAACTTGGATGAACTGCATCATTTATAAGCTAACCTAGGTAAAATGGGTCATTTTGGAGGAAAATAAGCTAACTCTAGGTCATTATGGTAAGCATATTGGAGGAAATAAAGCTAAGTCTAGGTCTTTATGCATTTGTTAAGCAAAACACTAGAGAAACTTACCGTGATCAGGGAGGTGTAGGAGCGGGGTGGCTAGTGCCGCTACCTGGAGAAGGATCGTGCGATGCGTTTCTGGAGTTAAGCTGCACCAAAGATCATTTCCAATGTCTCGTTAGCATTACGACACTCAAATGTTAAGACTACCAAGTAATGTCCATTCAAACTAAACTCACCGTGCTCCCAGGAGCAATCACTGGCATCGGCGGAGCGGGCTGACCGGACTTCTCGCACACAGACTGCACATTTGGTTTTCAGAACAGAGTCATACTAGTTAGTAATGAGACTCAAATGTTAAGACTAGCAAGTAATCTGCAGAAGAAACTTACCACAAGGAGCTCGTACATGGCCCTTGCCTGCATGTCATTCCGTGCCCTCTCCTCCTCCATCATCTTTCTCGTCCTCTCCTCCATCTCCCGCTGCCTCTCCGCCGCCTCCGCCAGAAGTTTCTCCGTTCTATCTCTCTCAGTCTGTATAGCAGCCTGCAACACCACTCACATGACCATTTGTAATCATTGATGGAAGCGCACACAATGTAATGGAGAAAGATAACTGAGTACGTATCACTAACCTTGATGGCGAGTTGCACTGGCCGTTCACGAGGCCTTATCTCAGGAGCGGAGCTCGACTGGCGCGCCTTGATCTCCGGGAGAGTGCTAGGACAACGGATAAGTCCATCTCCAATGGCTATGGAGCCATGGGACCTCCCGCCACCAGATATCATCACCAGCTCTGGATCAATGGGACCCTGGCTCGGGTTAAAGTCCTCCCCTTTCCTCGCCTTCCCCTCATCTCTATATCTCACGAGCTTGTTGTGGGAGGAGATGTTGGTGAAGTTGTTTGCATCATCGAGGTCAGACTGAGAGAAAGCCTTGACTTTCTTGAAAGAGCCAGTGTGGGCCATGGCATACAGGTCGTACACCTCTGGCACCTTATCCGCCTTATTGTGGCGTGCCTGAAAGAGAGAAACAATGAAAATTAGTAATTAAAGGGCTCAAGCTAGCATGATGAATGAATTGCATGAATCATGAAGCAAACCACATACCCAGTTGCGCCCGAACTGATATAAGTTGGAGCTGCCTTGATGGTGTGGCACACCTTCCATTTGGGCACGTTTGTCCTTGGCCTGGTTGTGGAGGGCTAGCCATTCTTGTGAGCACCACTCATCGACCAACACCTCCCAACAATCCATCCGATCCGCACACCATCTCGGAGGCGCCTAAGTTAGCAAATAGAAACTTGAGCGCTACGGCTAAGAATTACTAAATGAAGGAACTTAAGTAGAAGGCCTTAAGAATTACCTTCATGTACTGCTCCTTACTCAGGAACTTATCGCGGCACGCCGGCTTGGTCTTCTTGATACCACGCAAGGCGTAGTAGTCTCGAACAGCCTGCACCCGAGCCTCGTGCCGTAAGTTCTGGAGTAGGCGCTTGCAGACGTTCTGGATAACATTTGCGCTGTCCTCCTCGTATCCCTCCTCACACCTGTAGAATGTCTGCAATCAAATGAGACAATATTGATTAGTACAATTAATAACTAGCTAGTTGAAGATTTTGAAATGTGTAAAGGAGAAATTACCCAGAACGTCCTGATCACCATGTCTGCCCTCGTGTCGCACACGACACCGTCGATAATGACATCCGGCGGGGCCGGGGCAGCCACGTAGTGCTCCCAGCTCAACCCAAGCTCTGGAAGCCGACCCTCACCAGGCAACGTGACAAACCCCGGGAAGTTTTGCCGGCAAAGAACTCCAAGGACGGAGTTGGGCCGGCGGACACTATGATGGTGGTCCCAACCCCTGCAGCATGACAAGGCCAACGCATTAGTTATTTGAAGAAACGTGAATGCAGAAGGTACAAAAATATTAAATGCACTTACGTACCTCTCCCCATCAGGGAAGATCAACCACCTCTGCTCGCGGGTCGCCGGCACGGACGGGAGCCGTGTAGCACCACGCTGGTAGACGGTGCCACCCTCCTCCTCAAGATCAGTCAGCTCCCCGCCATCATCAGCATGGCCACTCGGCTCCTCGGGCTGATCCGGCCAGGTACCCCATCCGGACGTGTGCTCCTCCGGGGTCTCATGGGCCGAACTCTCGTGGGCCGAAGGCCAGTCGACCCGAGGCTCGTGGGCCCAAGACCCGTGGACCGGAGTCCGTGTAGCCTCCTCCTCGGACGAGTCCACCCTAGCAGTCACGTGCTCGGGTGAAATAGCTGGGGGTGGCGGCGAGGAAGGCGCCGTAGCAGTCACCCTACCTCCTCTCCCGCGACCACGTGCCCCACCTCCTCTCTTCCTACCTCGTCCCCTGCTGGGCACCGCGGTCGATGAAGAAGGGCCCGGCGGTGTGGACATACTGTCCAGCAACGCTCGGCGGAGAGGTACGTCTGGAATCGAAGACCTCAGACCACGCGCCGACGAAGAAGGGGCCTTGGCGCGCTCCCGACCAGCGCCCACCATCTTTCAACACCTGCCATGACAAACAGTAAACAAAATTAGTACAACATAAAAAAAGACCGACATGAATAATAATATGTGTATCACTTAAGTGTATCATCATCAAGTACAACATTAAAAAATTTAATACGTGACACTACTAATAATCTCGATCAGTATCATCAATAAATGCATAATCATCATCATCACTATAATCAATGACGGGCTCATTGGGTTCAGTGGCATCAACATGTGCAAGGCCACCTTGACATAATCAGTCAAGCAATAACGTGTCGTGTCGGGGTCAGGGGGTTAGGGGGTCGGGTGTCGGGGTGGAGTCGGGGTCGGGTGTCGGGGTGTGGTGTCGGGGTTGGGGGGTCAGGGGGTCAGGGGGGCTTCTCATTCTTCTACTACTTCTACTTCTTCTCATCCCCCGTCTTCTTCTTCTTCTTCTTCTTCTTTCTCCTCCTCCTCCTCCTCCTCCTCCTCTTCTTCTTCTTCTTCTTTCTCCTCCTCCTCCTCCTCCTCCTCCTCTTCTTCTTCTTCTTCTTCTTCTTCTTCTTCTTCTTCTTCTTCTTCTTTCTCCTCCTCCTCCTCCTCCTCCTCCTCCTCCTCCTCTTCTTCTTCTTCTTCTTCTTCTTCTTCTTCTTCTTCTTCTTCTTCTTCTTCTTCTTCTTCTTCTTCTTCTTCTTCTTCTTCTTCTTCTTCTTCTTCTTCTTCTTCTTCTTCTTCTTCTTCTTCTTCTTCTTCTTCTTCTTCTTCTTCTTCTTCTTCTTCTTCTTCTTCTCCTCCTCCTCCTCCTCTTCTTCTTCTTCTTCTTCTTCTTCCCCCTTCTACTTAACCTAAACCTAAACTAAAAACCTAAACTAATTAAAACTAAACTATTTAAACTAATTAAACTAAATAACCTAAACTAATTAATTCTAAACTGAAAAAACTTAAACTAAAAAACCTTATCTAAACAGAAAAGAAAAACAAAAAAACAGAAAAAAAAATGGGAGGGGCTCACTGTGGGGGGCGGCGACGGGTCGGGGAGGGGCCGGCGACGGGGGCCCGAGGCGGGGCGGTGGAGGAGGCGGGGCGGCGGGGGGCCCGGCCGGCGGGGGGCCGGGGCGGGGCGGTGGAGGAGGCGGGGCGGCAGGGGCCCGGGTGGCGGGGGGGTGCGGGGCGGTGGAGGAGGCGGCCTGGGGCGGCGGGGGGCCGGGGCGGCGGTGGGGCGCGGGGCGGCGGGGGGCCGGGCGGGGGGGCGACGGGGCGGTCGGGCGGCGGGGAGCCGGGGCGGTGGGGCGACGGGGCGGCGGCGCGCGGCGGGCAGCGGCGGCGGCGGCGGGGTGGGTGGAGAGGCGAGGAGGAAGTGAGTAACGGGCGCGGGGGGGGGGGGTACCTGCCGTTAGTCAAGTGCCCTCTTTGCCGTCCGCCAGCCTTTGCCGTCCGCCTTTTTGCCTCTTTGCCGTCTGCTAGCGGACGGCAAAGAGGCGGGCCGTTAAGATTTTTTCAAACGAGCGGGGGGTGGGGGCCACCTCACTCTTTGCCGTCTGCCAGCGGACGGCAAAGATTCTTTGCCGTCTGCTGGCAGACGACAAAGAGCTTCTTTGTCGTCAGCCTTTTCTTTGCCGTCTGCTTTTGGGTAGCTGATGGCAAAGAGCTTCTTTGCCGTCAGCTAGCAGACGGCAAAGATCTGGCAGATGGCAAATTAGCTGATTCTAGTAGTGTTTATTTCATATTGCATGAGTTTATCCCTCTACATCATGTCATCATATTTAAAGCATTACTCTGTTCTTTTGAATTTAATACTCTAGATGCATGCTGGATAGCGGTCGATGTGTGGAGTAATAGTAGTAGATGCAGGCAGGAGTCGGTCTACTTGTCACGGACGTGATGCCTATATACATGATCATACCTAGATATTCTCATAACTATGCTCAATTTTATCAATTGCTCAACAGTAATTTGTTCACCCACCGTAATACTTATGCTCTCGAGAGAAGCCACTACTGAAACCTATGGCCCCCCGGTCTATTTTCCATCATATTATTCTTCCAACACTTAGCTATTTTTATTGCCTTTTATTTTACTTTGCATCTTCATTATAAAAATACCAAAAATATTATCTTATCATCTCTATCAGATCTCACTTTCGTAAGTGACCGTGAAGGGATTGACAAACCCTTTATTGCGTTGGTTGCGAGGTTTTTATTTGCTTGTGTATGTGCGAGGGACTCGTGCGTGGCCTCCTACTGGATTGATACCTTGGTTCTCAAAAACTAAGGGTACTTACGCTGCTTTACTGCATCACCCTTTCCTCTTCAAGGGAAAACCAACGCAGTGCTCAAAAGGTAGCAACGATCAGATCCATGATTGAAAGACTACAACAATGACCAACCATCTCATGACACCACATGGGTGACGAGGTTTTTTTACCAGGAACGCCTTCAGAAAGAAAGCAGTGCTCAAACGCCTCCATCATAGATCCAATCATCCAAGATCAAAATCTAGGTTGTCACCTTAAGAACATGTACGGACGTATCTGAGTAATTCCTTCAACAAGTAATGATGTAAAAACATTGGCATAACCAGGTATAATCAACTCGAATCAGACCTAAGCTTTCACCCGAAGCTCGAGACCGGATGCTCGAGTAGCACCACCATCGACGTCAGTCACGTGTTGTCATCACCGCTTTTTCGCGATCCTCGAAGCTACATGAGATGTGCGACCGCCATCGCTGCACAACCATCTCTCTACGTCAAGCCGTTGTCCATAGTTTGCATCTCATCGCAAAGTCAATCACCGGATTTGGAGGAAGGAACCCTCACGAAGACCTTTTGGTGGCCACCACCCACTTCCAGTCCGACATGCAACACTCACTAGTAGAAAAAGGCCCATTTGTCCGAGTTCATAAGGCCCATTTGTCCCGGTTCGGGAACCGGGACTAAAGGGTCGCTACTAAAGCCAGGTACCTTTAGTCCAGGTTCTTATACGAACCGGGACAGATGGGGCTCCACGTGGCCGATGCAGCTTGCCCAGGCAGGGGGGCCTTTTGTCCCGGTTGGTAGCACCAACCGGGACAAATAAGCCTCCACGCGTCAGCACTTCAGGGGCTGGGTGTTTTTTTTGAAGGGGGGGTTTGGGGGTTTTGTAGGGTTAATTTAGGGGTTTCATATATTGTGTTAGCTAGCTAATAGAGAGAAGTGTTCTCTCTTATCTCCGTGCTTGGTCGATGTTACGTACTATACGTATAGAGAGGACTCGACACGCTAGCTAGTAAGCAAATGAAGGAAACCATTAAGTACACAAGATCGTCATGAACATATACAAAGAGAAGTGATCGACCTCTCTTTCTCCGAGAGATTGGTCGAACAACAAGTTTTCGTACATCTATCCGACGCTACTAGCTACATATATACAATATAAGATCTCTTACAATCCCTCGCATATGATGTCAACTTCCACATGGTATTCTCCATCTTTATCTATGATGTGGTCAAGAAAGAATCCCGCCAATTCCTCTTGAATTGCTTTGATGCGATCTTGTGGTAGGAGTTCGTCCCGCAGCTCCCAAAGCTAATTTGAAGAAGGTGGTCAATACATATATATGAATGAAACTCAACACAAATGATGGTATTAAAACAAAATTGTGAATATTATTTCTTACACACTTCAAAATCTTCTTTAGAGTAGCCCCGCTTAGAGATCGTCGCGTTGTAGATGCACTCGCAAATGTATTATCCACAAAAATTATTCCCGCCTTCCCGCCACAACTACGTTACGAGAAACAGAGGTCAATCAAACTGATAATCAAGCATTATAAATGGTATTGATGAAACTAGCTAGAATCAATGGGAGATGCGCGGAACTAGCTAGTAGTACTTACTTTCGGGTGTGTAAATCGCAGCTTCTTCGGCAGTCCCGGAGCTTCTGCGGTGAACACTTTCCAAACCCTGTGAGACAAAGAAAATAATTATTACTTGATATGAGGAAATGAACAAAGTTGCCGATATGGTGCGATAATGATTGATCGAACTTACTTCTCGAGCATTTCAGTCAAGACCGCATACTCCTTGGGATCTTTTCGTCTTGAGTCTAAGACGGTAACTAGTCCCTGCTCAAGCTCAATCTCTAGGAGAATAAAGTGGAAGCTGTGCACGCATGCATAACTCATCAATTACATTAACCTCGAGTAATAAGGGAAACCGAATATGCACAAGACAGTAACACTCACTTGAAGTTGTAAGGAAAGATTATTTTACGTTTCTTTTGATTTCGAAGCAACGATTTTAGCAAGTTGGCCTCGACTACTTTGGCATCATGTTTAACCGTCCAGTCATCTATGAAATTTGTGTTAATGAACCCAATATCATAGATTTGTCTTTTCTTGCATTCGATGATCTTCAATCTGCATAATATAGTGAGGATAATTATATATACATGCAGTGAAAGAGCTGAGCTATATAGAGAGATTTAATTACAGAAGTAGTACTTACAGACAGTAGCAAGTGATGATTATTTTATCGAGGGCCTTTTGATTGAAAAACTCGAAGAACTCCTCAAATGGAATAGACAACAGATCAATTCCAATGAGGTCGTGCTCCTCTTTAACTCTCAGCGTCAAAATATCCTTCCCAGACTTGCAGGTGTCCATGTACCACTTATGGAATCTTCGCATCATCGTTGTTAGAGGAGGATGACCAGGTTTGACGAGAGGCCTCCCGTACCGGTATTTGTGTTCGTCCACCTCCATTGTATCAACATGTGTAGAGTGGGGCAGGTAATCACCAGGATTAGT
Source organism: Triticum aestivum (assembly GCF_018294505.1). NCBI lineage: Eukaryota > Viridiplantae > Streptophyta > Magnoliopsida > Poales > Poaceae > Triticum > Triticum aestivum. The sequence continues at coordinate 621,512,464 of NC_057799.1, read as the reverse complement.
ATAACCAGGCACCATCCTCGGATCATTAACGGCGATATCGTTAGACACCTTCAGCGGGGGGCATGATTGCTTCGCCTGTTCGCCGAGCTGGGGAATTTTTTTCCCACTTCTTCGTTCTTGTAACCTTTTGTCAGTTGAAGTAGTTCCCGACCGGCGCGCTTCTTGCGCTGCCTTTTTAAGAGCGCAGACATGGTTGTCATCCGGCAGAGGCGGCGGTGTTCGCTTAAGGGCATCCAAAGTGCGCTTCAATTTCACCGCATCTATCTTCTCCTCCGGAGGTGGATTTTTCTTTGCAAAAATGTCCTTCACCTGGGATTTACAGATCTTCGCGTTTTCCTCCTCGATCATCTCGTGTGGTAACTTCTCTAGAGGCTTGAGAGATGGACCGAATCCGTATTGCCTCCCGCCTCTGGCTGTACTGCTAGACGCCGGAGCAGCCAGAGCAGCTGCGGCTGTCTTCTTTCGTTGCTTACGAGGCGGAGAAGACGGAGGCATAACCGCATTGTGGTTTTGTCGCAAGAAGGGTCATCTTCACACAATCCCATGTAATGAACAAGAGTGGGATAAAGAATTGGCTTACAATCGCCACTTCACGCAATACATAAATAAATCATACATCAATCAGAGTACACACATAGACCGACTACGGTCAAAGCCAAAAGAAAAGAAGATAACCCAACTGCTAGATCCCTGATCGTCCCAACTGGGCACCACTACTGATCATCAGGAAACGAAACATAGTAACGACCAAGATCCTCATCGAGCTCCCACTTGAGCTCGGTTGCGTCATCTGCACTGGTATCGTCGGCACCTGCAACTGTTTGGAAGTATCTGGTGAGTCACGAGGACTCAGCAATCTCACACCCGCGAGATCAAGACTATTTAAGCTTATAGGAAAAGGATGGGGTAATGAGGTGGAGCTGCAGCAAGCACTAAGCATATATGGTGACTAACATACGCAAATAAGAGCGAGAAGAGAAGCAACGGAACGGTCGTCAACTAGTAATGATCAAGAAGTGATCCTGAACTCCTACTTACGTCAAACATAACCCAAGAACCGTGTTCACTTCCCGGACTCCGCCGAAAAGAGACCATCACGGCTACACACACACGGTTGATGCGTTTTAATTAGGGTCAAGTGTCAAGTTCTCTACAACCGGATATTAACAAATTCCCATCTACCACATAACCGCGGGCACGGCTTTCAAAAGATAATACCCTGCAGGGGTGTCCCAACATAGCCCATTATAAGCTCTCACGGTCAACGAAGGATATTCCTTCTCCCGGGAAGACCCATCACTCTCGGAATCCCGGTTTACAAGACATTTCGACAATGGTAAAACAAGACCAGCAAAGCCGCCCGATGTGCCGACAAATCCCGATAGGAGCTGCACATATGTCGTTCTCAGGGCAACACCGGATGAGACTAGCTACGAGTAAAACCAGACCTCGAGTTTCCCCAAGGTGGCCCCGCAGGCAGCTCAGTTCGGACCAACACTCGAAGGAGCACTGGCCCGGGGGGGTCTAAAATAAAGATGACCCTTGAGTCTGCAGAACCCAAGGGAAAAGGGGATAGGTGGTAGCAAATGGTAAAACCAAGGTTGGGCCTTGCTGGAGGAGTTTTATTCAAAGCGAACTGTCAAGGGGGTCCCATAAATCACCCAACCGCGTAAGGAACGCAAAATCAAGGAACATAACACCGGTATGACGGAAACTAGGGCGGCAAGAGTAGAACAAAACACCAGACATAAGGCCGAGCCTTCCACCCTTTACTAAGTATATAGATGCATTAATTAAGGTAAGAGATATTGTGATATCCCAACAGAGTTCATAATAACCATGTTCCAACAAGGAACAAACTTAATCTTCACCTGCAACTAGCAACGCTATAAGAGGGGGCTCAGCAAAGCGGTAACTTAGCCAAACAACAGTTTGCTAGGGAGGGTGAAAAGGTTAGAGGCTGACATGGCAATAAGGGAGGCATGATATAACAAGTGGTAGGTTGCGCTACATACCAATAGAGCGAACAGCTAGCAAGCAAAGATAGAAGTGATTTCGAGGGTATGGTCATCTTGCCTGAGATCCCGCAAGGAAGAAGAACGATTCCGTGAAGCACACAAGCGGACGCAGTCGAACGAATCCTCACAACTCCGGAACGAAACCGAAGCTAACGAGAGAAGCAACCCGGAAAGAAACAAACAACATAGTAAAGAACCACCACATACACATGGCATGATGCACAAACAAGTATGATGCATGTCCGGTTTAAATATGCATGGCATGACAAAGTGCAACAAACAATACTACAAGTTAAGTGGAGCTCAATATGCAACGAGTTGCATATTGAAGAAACACCACATTTAATTATTTAAATAACTCTCGGTTGTGTACCCCATGATATTAAATGTAATTAAACATGGCAAGAGGTAAAGTATAATAAAACTACCTATCTAGGCAAGTTTAAATGATGCCGGAACAACAAACAACAATTCCGGAAAATCCTCATGTCCATATTTTAGATTTGGCACTGTTCTGCCATAAACACAATTTTAATGTTGTTAAACAGCAAAATAAAGTGCACCATGTTAAACTAGGCATTTTTCTACCCCATTTACATATAAAGTTTATTAAAATCCGAGCTACGGTTATTTAGTTATGAATTAAAGCATTTAGCATGTTATTTGAGCAAATTTAATCAAACAGCATTTAAACAATTTTAACATGGGTGAAAGTGGCATATTATTAAACTACACAAAATTCTAAGCATTTTACATGTTTAAATCATTTTAATCCGATGCACGGTTTATTAGTTATTAAATGCATGAAGAACAGGGTTTTTTTTGTAAAACTGTAAACTCCTGGATAATTGATTAAATCCGTCCAGAGGAAAAAAACACTATAGGGGCCGAAACTGGCTGGCCCAAAGTGCACAGGAGCGGGGCGGGTGCTGCTCACCCATGGGCCAAGCCCAGCTGGAGAGGAGGAGGCCCAAGCGGCGCCGATCTGGGCCTCGGGCGTGCTTGTGGCCCATGCGGGCACGTGCGCCAGCGGCCTGGGTCACGCAAGCGCTCTCCTTGCCCGCCTGAAGCAGAGAGGCAGGGGACGAAGCAGGGGAGCTCGGGAACGGCAGCGGAGGAGGCATGGGTTCGGCGCGGCGCCGGGCGGGAACCGGCCGGAACGGGCGGATCCGGCGGCTGGGCGGCGGAGTGAAGGAGGTTCGATGGAGGAGGCGATGGAGATGGCCGGATCTGGGCCAGAGGCAGACGTTGGCGGCTTCCGCTTGCGGCGGTCGTTCCTGCAGCGGTGAAGTACAGAGAGAGAGATCGTGAGGGAGAGGGAAGGGAAAGAGAGAAAGCAGAAGGAAATAGAGGGGGAACGCGGCGGTCTTGCTGGTGCTCCGGCAGTGGCGCGCCGGCGACGACTCGGATTGAGGCTCGGGGCTATGCTGCTGCTGCTTGGGTGGCCAAAGGCCATTGGCTCAAGGATGATGAGGAACGCCGGCGAGCTTGCTCCGGGACGACGCAGATCAGCAAGAGGAGACGGGCGCACGAGGGAGAGGAGCTCGGCTGAAGGAGAGGTCGGGCGGGGCAGCGCGTGGAGGAGGACACGGGCATGGCTGAAGCTCCGGTGGGCTTGGGCGGCAACGAGGCCAGTCTCTGGCGAAGCAGAGGCACGGAGACGAGGAGGACAGCCTCGAGCGTGAGGGAGCTCGTCGGTGGCTGGTGGAGTGGATGGATGATCAAGGAAGGCTTGCTGTGGTTGGGCGGCGACGCAAAACGAGGGAGGTGGTCGGAGCGATCTGGTTGGGTGGGATGGATCCCGACGGGGATTTGGTAGAGTGGCGGCGCGGCTGGGACAGGTCCCTAGATTTTAGGGTTGTCCACTATTTATACTGCAATGAGATTAGGGTAGGGGCTATCACGTCCCTACGATCGTAATCGGACGGCTGGGAAAATATAGGTTAGGATGTCCAATTCAGAAAACGGAGATATTTTAGGGATGTTGGGGGATGATCCGGACCCATCGGTAACGACAACCCGGGTCGGGTTCGGGACAATCTCCGGACGCGCGGGAGGGGGTCGGTGGTTGTGCAGAGAGGGTCAAACGGTCAGACAATAGAGAATTGAAAATCCGGTTAGACTCAGAACGGTCAACGAACGCAAGGGGGACGCGGCAACTACGAGCGGATGCAAGTTTGAAAAACAATGACGGCAACAGAGTGCCGATGCAATGCGAATGATGCGATGAAGAATGCAACAACAAAATAAATAACAGAGCTGACACACAAAACATGGAACGCATCAGGAGCGTCGGTCTCAGGGCGTTACAACACTCCACCACTACGAGAGGATCTCGACCCGAGATCTAGGATGGCACCGTAGATAAATGGAAGGGGAAGAGAAGAGGTAAAACTAATTGCTTCTTTGACAAACGAGTGAAACCAAAGAACCTTGAGAGGTCGCAAAGCTTGAAGAAATGACACGACGGAGGTGAACAAAATTTACAACACTCCATTCAGCAAGAGGAACAAGGACCATTACAAGAACCTTGTAGGTTGAAAAACAAACAAAAATGGTTAAGATGGACAAGAAGTACATGCAAGCACTCCGGTTGAAACGAGATGTATAAGGAACGACAAAGATCAATTACGATAACGCTCCGGTTGGAAAATGGAAGGGGTACAATATGGACTTGGCAAAATGAAAGCACTTGGATGAGACTCCGGTTAGAAGAGGAATGATAGACACAACACTCCGGTTAAAACAAGATAAAGAAGGAATGAGAATGATATAATTTGGACAGCACTCCGACTGTAAATGGAAGGAATTGAACATGATCTTGACAAGATGAGAGGATACTCGATGAAATTAACAACACATTGCCTCCGGAACTAATGAAAGAATGGCACAAGGGGTAAGAAAGATTTCAGACAGCACTCCGGTTGAGGAAAGAGACGAAACTTGATAAGATGAGAGAACTCGAATGAAAACACGACACTCCGGTTAAATGGATAAGAAAGGAAAAATTACATGATCTTGACAAAACAAGATGATTGGTTGAAGAGAGCAACATCGCAAAGCCTCCGGGAACAATGCATGATAGTTAGATAGTTGGAGTGAATAGAACGAAGAATGAAACCAACATCTCCTACCATAAATGAATTTTAAAGAGCATCCTTACGAAGTAGGATTGAACGGAGTTGTTGGAAAACCAACAGTGAAAAGAAAAAGCTTGTAGTGGGCTTATGGAAACATCTCGACATTATGAGGTGACAAACGGCCACTAAAGGAAGCCATTGGTTTGAGTGAGAGCACCAAGGCGATGAAAACTTCTTTCACCAAGAGGATAGGAGAAAACTTGGATCATTGATAAACACCATAATAGCAACATTCCTTAGGGAAGGCTTTAGGTGAAACATGACACAAGATAAATCCAACGAAGAGATTGGTGGATTTAAAATATCTCATTCTTGACAACATGTGAATCATGAAACGCGAACTCAAATTGTCAAGAATGACATAACACCACCTCAAAAGATAAGGTAGGACGAATTGCACTTTAGAATGCAAGATGAAGAATGCTTGGACTCCACAAAACAACACATGTGTTGAGCACCATGTTTATTTTAGAATATAGCTTCACGGATCATAACTTTGAGAGAAATCTTGAAGAACAAATGAAGAATGAAAAGAATCCTTGATGAGCCACCATGTTGATCCTCCATGAAGAACTCCGATAATAAAAGAATGATCAAACGAAATGGAAACTTGAAAAGAACTCCGGGAGAAACCTTGCAATGATTAGATGAAGCTTTGAAATAATATAATTGAAATAACTTGGAGCTCCGGAAAGAAAAGATGAACAACTTGGAGCCGAAAATTTGATAACATGAACGAACTCCGGAAGAAGGAATTATTCACTTGGAGGAAACAAAAATAAGAATTACATTACGCGTATCCTTCACCAATTTAGATTGATGACAAGCAACGGATATGGCATACTACTTATTCTCGTAGAAAGGATTATGATAGATATAGCGCAAACTTGGGAAGGTCTTCATCGAACCACCGGTAGGATTGGAAACAACGAATAAATTGATATGATAACGAAGGAATAGGAATGTTGAACAAACCACTGGTAGGATTATGAGAGAACAAATTAATTGATACGATGCCAAACGAAGAGGAATCTTAAACGAACCATCGTAAGAATTAAAGAGCGTGCAAAAATACTCGAGGGAATTTGATACACGAGAACGAAGAGATCACGAGCTGAGTAGAGGATACTTGAACGATGCACCGGGAGAATATGGAGATGAACGAAGAGACATCAATTTAGAATAATTGGAGAACGAGGCTGAAAACTTAGAACGAAGAAATCTTCTGAAATGATGGCCTTTGGATGATCAAGAAATGAAAACAACTTCGAAATGCTCCGGATGGGTAAGAAAAGAATTCTCACAATCGAAAACAATCATGAGAGGATGGCATCAAGCTAGAACCATGAATCTTCAAGAGAACGGATAAGATTTAAGAGAAACTCTTCTTCGGTCTTCAAATGTTGAGAATGACGATGAGAAACACCACCATGAATTGTTGAGATACTCCGGGATGAAAATTAGAAAGATTGAACCAACAATGAAAAGAGTTTGAAAGATCTTGGAGAAAATCATTTGACTGATGATAAATTCATTCTTACGTCAAACTTTGCAATGAATTCGAGAATAACTCCGGAAAGAATTAGAAGAGTTAGATAAGATCCTGGGAAAATAAACCAGTGGGTTAGGGCACACTCAAAAGAAACACCGTTGAATAATTGAAAGAAAGATCGCGCCGGTTGAATTAAATGGCTGAATGTGATAACAACCTCGAAATAGCTTGAACAGATTGATAATGGAGACACAAATCTTCTGAGATATCTTCGGCACTCCAGAACAAATGAATGGCGAGAAGTGGATGATTAAGAGGTACACCGGCATGAGAAAGCATTTGAAACGAGGAAAATATATGATCGAGGAAGCTTTAATTGAATCCACCGGAGAAGAAAAAGAACGAAGAATAATAAACTTGAAGAACATCTTCATGAGAACCACCGGGTAAGAACATTGATTGAAAAGAATGAAGGGGCTTCACGTGAATAAAATGGATACTTGGTTAAGACATCTGATTCCTTGAAGGAAAAGGGTGGGAGGGCGGGAAAAACAAAGGCACCTTGGGACGGATGAAACAAACACCATTGAGAAAACTTAGAGTTGATCTTGCGGATGTTGAAAATGATCGGATCCACTTCAAGAGAAGCACACCGGTTGGAAATAGAATTAACATGACGACCTCGATGATCAAGATGGGTTAGAATTCACATAGCAATATGAGAACACCACCTAGAATAATGTATGGAATCAACATTTGACTTTGAAGCAACTCGAATACCACAAATAAAACAAAACAAAGGATTGGCTCGCAAAATAAGCCGGAACAAACATATGATAGAGATTTCGTCCGAAGTTTTCGTGGTGGGGCCCACACGGGCTCGATCGTACAGCATCATCATGTACAAGGCTGTGCACATGACATACGAAGCGTCCCCGAGTCGGCATAGCCAAGGACTCTTTAAGACACTACGAGACCACTGTAAAACCAACCGTGGAAAGGCGGACCACTAGACGTCGAACCCCAATCTCATATCATGCGTCTGTCGGAAAGATATCCTAAGAGCTACTAGAATTCCCACTTATAAACTCCCGGAAATTTCTGGTTATGCAATCTGGTGTTGGGGATACAGGGGACACAAAATATATATTACCCAAACTAACAATCCCTAGATCCAGCTGTATCCATCCGTCAAAACATAACCAAGAAACCTTCGGAAATTGTTTACCTCAACCTTCGAAAAGCATCCGTTATACGAGTTATGGCAATACTCCCGAACTCCTGCCCCAGTACTGGGTGGCGTCGAGGTGATCTCACCAACAACTGCATAAAAGAGATTTCGATGTCGGCGAAACTCAGGTATTCCAGAACTGCAACGATAAAATTGTGATGACAACACCTCGGAGCTCAACTCCCCGGGACACTGCCACAACCCCTAAATGTCAGGAGGCACCAAGAACAATGTTCTCGTCACAAAACCATCGGAACGATTCTAAGATACCCGCGTGATCCTAAAAAAACATTTAGTGAAATTTGAGGAGAGAAAAGTCAAAACTTCTACGTCAGGGGACCTCACCAGAGCGACGAAGGGACTGAGGAGTTAAAATAATCCAACTCTCCGATATACATAATCCTAAGACTCAAAACATTTTTGTTCTAGACTCAACAACGTCAGCGATTCGATCAAGCAGGGGGCTCCTAAGTCAGGGATGGCTCTGATTACCAACTTATAACACCCACGATGCGGCTATATCTCCCACGTGTCGAGGCACGATTTAGAGGCATAACCGCATTGTGGTTTTGTCACAAGAAGGGTCATCTTCACACAATCCCATGTAATGAACAAGAGTGGGATAAAGAATTGGCTTACAATCACCACTTCACGCAATACATAAATAAATCATACATCAATCAGAGTACACAAATAGACCGACTACGGTCAAAGCCAAAAGTAAAGAAGATAACCCAACTGCTAGATCCCTGATCGTCCCAACTGGGCACCACTGATCATCAGGAAACGAAACATAGTAACGACCAAGATCCTCATCGAGCTCCCACTTGAGCTCGGTTGCGTCATCAGCACTGGTATCGTCGGCACCTGCAACTGTTTGGAAGTATCTGGTGAGTCATGAGGACTCAGCAATCTCACACCCGCGAGATCAAGACTATTTAAGCTTATAGGAAGAGGTTGGGGTAATGAGGTGGAGCTGCAGCAAGCACTAAGCATATATGGGGACTAACATACGCAAATAAGAGCGAGAAGAGAAGCAATGGAACGGTCGTCAACTAGTAATGATCAAGAAGTGATCCTGAACTCCTACTTACGTCAAACATAACCCAAGAACCGTGTTCACTTCCCGGACTCCGCCGAAAAGAGACCATCATGGCTACACACACACGGTTGATGCGTTTTAATTAGGGTCCAGTGTCAAGTTCTCTACAACCGGATATTAACAAATTCCCATCTGCCACATAACCGCGGGCACGGCTTTCGAAAGATAATACCCTCCAGGGGTGTCCCAACATAGCCCATTATAAGCTCTCACGGTCAACGAAGGATATTCCTTCTCCCGGGAAGACCCGATCACTCTCGGAATCCCGGTTTACAAGACATTTCGACAATGGTAAAACAAGACCAGCAAAGCCGCCCGATGTGCCGACAAATCCCGATAGGAGCTGCACATATGTTGTTCTCAGGGCAACACCGGATGAGACTAGCTACGAGTAAAACCAGACCTCGAGTTTCCCCAAGGTGGCCCCGCAGGCAGCTCAGTTCGGACCAACACTCGAAGGAGCACTGGCCCGGGGGGTCTGAAATAAAGTTGACCCTTGAGTCTGCAAAACCCAACTGAAAAGGGGATAGGTGGTAGCAAATGGTAAAACCAAGGTTGGGCCTTGCTGGAGGAGTTTTATTCAAAGCGAACTGTCAAGGGGGTCCCATAAATCACCCAACTGCGTAAGGAACGCAAAATCAAGGAACATAACACCGGTATGATGGAAACTAGGGCGGCAAGAGTAGAACAAAACACCAGGCATAAGGCCGAGCCTTCCACCCTTTACCAAGTATATAGATGCATTAATTAAGGTAAGAGATATTGTGATATCCCAACAGAGTCATAAACCATGTTCCAACAAGGAACAAACTTAATCTTCACCTGCAACTAGCAACGCTATAAGAGGGGGCCGAGCAAAGCGGTAACTTAGCCAAACAACAGTTTGCTAGCAAGGGTGAAAAGGTTAGAGGCTGACATGGCAATAAGGGAGGCATGATATAACAAGTGGTAGGTCACGCTACATAGCAATAGAGTGAACAGCTAGCAAGCAAAGATAGAAGTGATTTCAAGGGTATGGTCATCTTGCCTGAGATCCCGCAAGGAAGAAGAACGAGTCCGTGAAGAAGACAAGCGGACGTAGTCGAACGAATCCTCACAACTCCGGAACGAAACCGAAGCTAACGAGAGAAGCAAACCGGAAAGAAACAAACAACATAGTAAACAACCACCACATACACATGGCATGATGCACAAACAAGTATGATGCATGTCCGGTTTAAATAAGCATGGCATGACAAAGTGCAACAAACAATACTACAAGTTAAGTGGAGCTCAATATGCAACGAGTGCATATTGAAGAAACACCACATTTAATTATTTAGTTAACTCTCGGTTGTGTACCCCATGATATTAAATGTTATTAAACATGGCAAGAGGTAACGTATAATAAAACTACCTATCTAGGCAAGTTTAAATGAGGCCGGAACAACAAACATCAATTCCGGAAAATCCTCATGTCCATATTTTAGATTTGGCACTATTCTGCCATAAACACAATTTTAATGTTGTTAAACAGCAAAATAAAGTGCACCATGTTAAACTAGGCATTTTTCTACCCCATTTACATCTAAAGTTTACTAAAATCCGAGCTACGGTTATCTAGTTATGAATTAAAGCATTTAGCATGTTATTTGAGCAAATTTAATCAAACAGCATTTTAAACAATTTTAACATGGGTGAAATTGGCATATTATTAAACTACACAAAATTCTAAGCATTTTACATGTTTAAATCATTTTAATCCGATGCACGGTTTATTAGTTATTAAATGCATGAAGAACAGGGTTTTTTTTGTAAAACTGTAAACTCCTGGATAATTGATTAAATCCGTCCAGAGGAAAAAAACACTATAGGGGCCGAAACTGGCTGGCCCAAAGTGCACAGGAGCAAGGCTGGTGCTGCTCACCCATGGGCCAAGCCCAGCTGGAGAGGAGGAGGCCCAAGCGGCGCCGATCTGGGCCTCGGGCGTGCTTGTGGCCCACGCGGGCACGTGCGCCAGCGGCCTGGGTCACGCAAGCGCTCTCCTTGCCCGCGTGAAGCAGAGAGGCAGGGGACGAAGCAGGGGAGCTCGGGAACGGCAGCGGAGGAGGCATGGGTTCGGCGCGGCGCCGGGCGGGAACCGGCTGGAACGGGCGGATCCGGCGGCTGGGCGGCGGAGTGAAGGAGGTTCGATGGAGGAGGCGATGGAGATGGCCGGATCTGGGCCAGAGGCAGACGTTGGCGGCTTCCGCTTGCGGCGGTCGTTCCTGCAGCGGTGAAGTACAGAGAGAGAGAGATCGTGAGGGAGAGGGAAGGGAAAGAGAGAAAGCAGAAGGAAATAGAGGGGGAACGCGGCGGTCTTGCTGGTGCTCCGGCAGTGGCGCGCCGGCGATGACTCGGATTGAGGCTCAGGGCTGTGCTGCTGCTGCTTGGGGGGCCGAAGGCCATTGGCTCAAGGATGACGAGGAACGCCGGCGAGCTTGCTCCGGGACGACGCAGATCAGCAAGAGGAGACGGGCGCACGAGGGAGAGGAGCTCGGCTGAAGGAGAGGTCGGGCGGGGCAGCGCGTGGAGGAGGCTACGGGCATGGCTGAAGCTCCGGTGGGCTTGGGCAGCGACGAGGCCAGTCTCTGGCGAAGCAGAGGCGCGGAGACGAGGAGGACAGCCTCGAGCGTGAGGGAGCTCGTGGGTGGCTGGTGCAGTGGATGGATGAGGAAGGCTTGCTGTGGTTGGGCGGCGCCGCAAAACGAGGGAGGTGGTCGGAGCGATCTGGTTGGGTATGATGGATCCCGATGGGGATTTGGTAGAGTGGCGGCGCGGCTGGGAGGATGGGACAGGTCCCTAGATTTTAGGGTTGTCCACTATTTATACTGCAATGAGATTAGGGTAGGGGCTATCACGTCCCTACGATCGTAATCGGACGGCTGGGAAAATATAGGTTAGGATGTCCAATTAAGAAAACGGAGATATTTTAGGGATGTTGGGGGATGATCCGGACCCATCGGTAACGACAACCTGGGTCGGGTTCGGGACAATCTCCGGACGCACGCGAGGGGGTCGGTGGTTGTGCAGAGAGGGTCAAACAGTCAGACAAGAGAGAATCGAAAATCCGGTTAGACTCAGAACGGTCAACGAACGCAAGGGGGGACGCGGCAACTACGAGCGGATGCATGTTTGAAAAACAATGATGGCAACAGAGTGCCGATGCAATGCGAATGATGCGATGAAGAATGCAACAACAAAATAAATAACAGAGCTGACACGCAAAACATGGAACGCATCTGGAGCATCGGTCTCGGGGCGTTACACTTGAGAGATGGACCGAATCTGTATTGCCTCCCGCCTCTGGCTGTACTGCTAGACGCCGGAGCAGCCAAAGCAGCTGCGGCTGTCTTCTTTCGTTGCTTACGAGGCGAAGAAGACGGAGGCGGAGTTCTACGACGCGCCGGAGCAGCTGGGGCGGTGTCGGCTCTCTTCCGCCCTTGCTGACGAGGCGGAGGAGGAGGCGGGCTGCTCGGACACGCCGGCGTAGGCGCAGAAGGAGGCGGAGTGCCGCCACGCGCCGGAGAAGGAGGCGGAGTGCCCTGATCACTCGCCGGAGGAGGAGGCGGAGTGCCCTGACTCGCCGGAGGAGCAGGAGGAGGCGGAGGCGTCCAGTTCGGAAGGTTGATGAGCTCCTTCCACCATAGACATGGAGTCTTTAGAGCAGAACCCAGCCGAGTCTCCCCTTCATCGGTAGGGTGGTCAAGCTCGAGCTCCTCAAATCCCTCCGTTATTTCATCCACCATCACAGCAGCATATCCTTCTGGAATCGAACGGTAGTGAAAAGTTGTGCCGGGTTCAGGAGGTGTAACAGAGCCGACAGCCGCCTTGACTTTGAAGTTCTGCCATTGCGTCATAAGGTGGCAATCTTGAGACTCCATGATAGCATCCACGGGGTAGCTAGCAGGAGCCGTGAAGACTGGCTCCTGAAGCAGCTCGATGGAAGCCACGCTGCTTCTCCGCTGATATGGCGGGGTAGCTTCGGCAGGTCATTTGCTGTGAACTGCATCTCGTTCCTCTAGCGCTTGAACCCTTGCGTAAAGCGCCTGTAGTTGGTTCTGCTCCACTTTCCTCTTCCTCTCTCGGCCTTTGTAACCACCTGCATCGGGAAACCCAACCTTCCACGAAACGGAGCCTGGCGTGCCTCGTGTCCGTCCAGGGTGCTCAGGATTCCTGAGGGCCATTGTGAGCTCATCATTCTCTCTGTCGGGAACGAACGTCCCTTGCTGCGCTGCGACAATATACTCCTAAAGCTTCGTGACGGGTATTCGCAGTTGCTCGTTCGTCCAAGCGCACTTCCCTGTTTCAGGGTCCAAGGTTCCCCCAATCCCGAAGAACCAAGTCCTTGAACGGTCTGGCCAGTTCAATGTCTCTGGTTCGACCCCTTTATCAAGCAGGTCATTCTCAGCCTTCTCCCACAACGGCCGAGCTTTAAGTTAGCCACCTGACCCCGTGCGATGGTGATGCTCCTTCTTCGCAGCATTTTTCTTGTTTGTCGCTGGCATCTTCTTACTCTTGTCCAATGTCTTGTGGGCCACAAATGCGTCCCAGTGATCTCTGATCTTCTCAAACCGGCCGGTGAATTCTGGAGTCTTTTCTTTGTCGGCAAACATTGTTTTTAGCTCATTCTTCCACCTCCTGAATAGATCTGCCATCTTCTTAAGAGCATGAGCCTTGACCAATGGCTCTATAGCTGGCTTCTCCGGATCCTCCTCTGGTGGTAGGGTGAAATTTGCCTTCAGCCCAGTCCAAAGATCAGCTTTCTGCATATCGTTGACATAAGACACCTCAGGGTCTTTGTTCTCAGGCTTATACCATTGGTGGATGTTGATCTGGATCATGTCCCTAACAAGAACCCCGCACTGAGCAGAAAATGCTTCCTTGGTACGGATGGGTGCAATCGGTTGGCCATCGCGCGCGATTTCTGTGATCGTGAACCTTTCATCCTGGCGCAACTTTTTCTTCGGGCCTCGTCTCGTTACCGAAGTTTGGCTCGATCCGGAGGGCTAGAAAAGAAGAAATAACAGAGTTAATATGTGTACATACCAAAACAATTAATGCATCAATTAGCTATAGTCAGCACAGGCTTAATTAATATATATACCTGGCCGGACTCCATTCGGTCACCGGAGCCATCATCACGGTGTCCTTCTTCCACCGGCATTCGGTCACCGGAGCCATCATAATCATGTCCTTCCTCCTCCATTGTTCGATCACCGTAGCCTGCTTCACCCTCTCCTTCCAAATCTCCGGCTGCTATTATGTCCCCCAACACCTGTTCTGCTTCCAAGACTTGGTGCTCCATAGTTTCTGCAAATATTACAACATGGCAATTATTATACAAAACATGACAGATGGATATATTAGTGACAGACGTAGACCTAGCTAGCTAATCACAATAAGGAATCATATTACTGGCCTCGACGCTTCTCTAGGGTTTGGGGTGGTCTCGGCAACGCTTCTAGGGTTTGGGGTGGACTCGACTGCTCTTTTAACTTGGTAAATTTGGGTGGCCTCGGTAGCACTTCTAGGGTTTGGGCCGGACCGCCTCTCTCATGATTCTCCAACGTCCGGACCGACAAGGGATTTAACAAAATGGCGCCATTCTGGATGTGCAGAAAATGGTCCATATTTTTCCTGATCTCATCTACCCTTCTATATGTCACGTTGTCTAGTGTCAAAGAATTCAAGAAAACCATGACTTCATCATTTGCCGGAAATGACAGGCGCATAATGGTACGAAGCTCTTCAAAGTTGTTTTGGAACGGAGTCCCCGGTAGAATAATTAGCTTTTTGGTACAAATTTCAGCAAGAGCCTTCCGAATATCGCTATTTGGAAGGCCTTTGCTGAAATTCGTACCAAAAGGCGAATTATTCTATCAGGAACTCCATTCCAAAACAACTTTGAACAGCTTTGTAGCATCATATGCCTGTTACTTCCAGCTAATGATGAAGCCATGGATTTCTTCAATACTTTGACAGACAACGTGACATATAGAAGAATATATATATATAGAGATGAGGTCAGAAAAAATTGGATCAACTTGTGCACGTCCATAATGGGGGCATTCATGATAAATCTGGACCCTCGACCCCTGGACGACCCTCGACCCTAGACAGCTCGGCGATCCACGACCCTCTGTACCCTAGTTCCCGACCCTCGACCCTCGAACCCTCGGCCCCTCGACGACCCTCAACCCTCGACCCTCGAACCCTCGATCCTCGAAACCTCGGCGACCCTCGAACCCTCGACCCTCGAACCCTCGGCCCCTCGACGACCATCGACCCTCAAACCCTCGGCCCCTCCACGACCCTCGAACCCTCGACCCTCGACCCTCGAACCCTCGACGACCCTCGAACCCTCAAACCCTCGGCCCCTCGACGACCCTCGAACCTTCGGCCCCTCAAACCCTCGACCCTCGAACCTTCGGCCCCTCAAACCCTCGACCCTCGACCCTCGAACCCTCAACCCTCGCACGCTCGACCCTCGATGACCCTAACCCTAAACAGGAGAAGAAGAAAAAAAAGGAGAAGAAGAAGGAATAGAAGAAGAAAAAATAGATTTTTAATCTATTTTTTTCTTCTCCTTTATTCCTTCTCCTTCTCCTCTTTTTTTTCTTCTTCTTCCTCTTCTTATTTTTCTTCTTCTTCCTTCTTCCTTCTTGCTTCTTCCTCTTTTCTTCCTCTCTTCTTCTTTCCTTATTTTCCTTCCTCGACGACTCTAACCCTAAACAGTACAACTAACGACAACGACTTCGCTTGCATACATATGAACAAATATGGTCGATCATCTATGAACAATATAAAAACATCATATGATATATGAACAAAAAAATCACATCTATGAACAAAAAAATCATATGATCATATATATATGCAGAAAAAAAATCATATATGACGACGCTGAACAAAAAATCATCATATATGCATACATATATATCCATACATCAACATTACATATACATCAACATATATGCAAAAAAATGCATACAACGGCCACGTCCACGGCGGCGGCGGCGGGGGGGGGGCAGGGCAGGGGCGCGGGGGCTCACTGGGGGCAGCGTCGACGATGGCATCGGGGCAGGGGCGGTGTGGCGACGGCGTCGCGGCAGGGGGCGGCGGCGCGGCGACGGCGTCGGGGTAGGGGCGCGCGCGGCGACGGCGTTGGGGCAGGGGCGCGCGCGGGGACGGCGTCGGGGCGGTGGGAAGAAGAATAGAATCAAAAATTTCACAAGTGTGGTTTATATAGACAGAGCATTGGTCCCGGTTCGTGGCACCAACCGGCACCAATGCCACCCTTTAGTCCCGGTTGGTTCCACCAACCGGGACCAAAGGTCTCTTTTCAGCAGCCCAACAGGAAGCAGAGGCCTTTGGCCCCGGTTGGTGGCACTAACCGGGACTAAAGGTGGGCATCGGTCCCGGTTGGTGCCACGAACCGGGACCAACGGTGGGCATTGGTCCCGGTTCGTGCCACCAACCGTGACCAATGGCCTTGCACAGTGGCGTGGTGGTGGGAGTTTAGTCCCACCTTGCTAGTTGAGAGCGTCCAGCACCGGTTTATAAGCTCCGCTGCTTCCTCCCTCTCGAACTCCTCTTAACTGCAGGCCTATGGGCCTAATCTGACACTGCTTTGCCTGTGGGCCTGCTGGGCCTTCTGCGGGCCTGAATCCTGGCCCAACTAGCTGGGTTTCTAGTTGTATTCAGGCCGTGGTGGCCCAGTAGGTGGCATTTTTTCCGTTTCTTTGTTTTCTTTTTTACTTTATTTTTTGCAGTTTTCCAGTGATTCTTTTTGCTGTTAGGTCACAAAAATTATAGACTTTCTGTTAGTGCCATTAATTTTTAAATTTGAATAGTTTAAATTTGAATTCTTTTAAATTTGTGTGAATCACTAGTTTGTGAATAACTTTACTATAAAAATAGATTTTTGAGTGATTCTTTTTCTTGCTATTTAATATTATTGTGTTTTATCATTATATTAAATTTGGTAGTTTTTAGGTTATTTTCATTGTCTGTTTTAATCAAGAACAAATTTTGTTACTTTAGTTTGCTATTAAAGTTTCTAACAAAAAATTTCTTTATGAAAATTCTTTTTGCCATTAATGTCTTGAACAGCAAATACTTTGATAATTTTAGTTGCATAAATTTATATAATTTTAGTTTAAAAAATACTAGAGGTTTATAAAAGCTTTTTATTTGATTCCTTTTGCCATTAGTGTTTTATAAAAGCTTTTTAGTTGATTCTTTTTGCTATTGAAGAATATTATAGTTTTGTTTTAGTTGATCATAACAGAATATTTTAATTGATTATTTTAAGTTCATTCTTTTTGCTATTAGTTCATTCTTTTTGCGTTGTATGACCCTGAAATTGAAAAGCATTTCAAATAAACTCTGAAAAGGTTGAAAGTTGGCATGTACCATCATTTCACCCACATAGCATGTGCTAAATATTTGAGAGGGTTACGGCAAAAACTGGATGCACTTCGTGTACAAAATAGGCAATCTCTTTCGAAGTATCAGGGTTTCGGACGAAAACTTATCTGTTACAAAGGGATTTCATTTTTTAACTTATGTGAACTCCAGAATTTTTGTGTGTTCAAAATGCACCATTCAAAGCCACATCATCAATTTTCAACCCTTTCTGACTTCATTTGTTATTTTTCATGCATTTACTGATTGTTTTAGGCTATATGACCCTGAAATTGAAAAGCATTTTAAATGAACTCCAAAAAGGTTGAAAGTTGGCATGGTATCATCATTTCACCCACATAGCATGTGCTAAAACATTGAGCGGGTTACGGCAAAAACTGGATGCACTTCGTGTACAAAACGGACAATTTGTTTCGAGGTATCAGGGCTTCATACGGAAACTCGTCTGTTACAATAGGCATTTCATTTCTTCACATGTAACTGCAGTGATATTCTAGATCAAAGAGGCATCATCATAATAGTTGTGGAGAGAAAGTCTTCACTTTTTGTTGGCTTGTGTCCTTTGCTTATTGCGCCGTAACCATGGACAATCTTCATCGTTTAACAGGGTGCTTGGGTCAGCCTTGACTTTGAAGGGAGGAATTTCATGAAACTTTTCATAATCTTCAGACATGTCTGTCTTGCACTCCACTCCCACAATGTCTCTTTTTCCTGAAAGAACTATGTGGAGCTTTGGCTCATCGTATGATGTATTCGCTTCCTTATCTTTTCTTTTTCTCGGTTTGGTAGACATGTCCTTCACATAGAAAACCTGCACCACATCATTGGCTAGGACGAACGGTTCGTCTGTGTAGCCAAGATTGTTCAGATCTACTGTTGCCATTCCATACTGTGGGTCTACCTGTACCCCGCCTCCTGACAGATTGACCCATTTGCACTTAAACAAAGGGACCTTAAAATCATGTCCGTAGTCAAGTTCCCATATGTCCACTATGTAACCATAATATGTGTCCTTTCCCCTCTTGGTTGCTGCATCAAAGCGGACACCGCTGTTTTGGTTGGTGCTCTTTTGATCTTGGGCGATCGTGTAAAATGTATTCCCATTTGTCTCGTATCCTTTGTAAGTCAATACAGTCGAAGATGGTCCCCTGGACAACGAGTATAGCTCAGCACAAACAGTGTTGTCACCTCTGAGACGTGTTTCCAAGCAACTGCCGAAAGTCCTGATGTGTTCACATATAATCGAGTCGTCACACTGCTCTGGGTGTTTGGAGCGCAGACTGTTCTTGTGTTCATCGACATACGGGGTCACCAAGGTAGAGTTCTGTATAACTGTGTAGTGTGCTTGAGACCAATAATGCCCGTCCCTGCATATTATTGAGTCCCCTCCAAGCGTGCCTATTCCAGCTAGTCTCCCCTCATACCGCGATTTAGGGAGACCAATCTTCTTAAGGCCAGGAATGAAGTCAACACAAAACCCAATGACATCCTCTGCTTGATGGCCCATGGAGATGCTTCCTTCTGGCCTAGCGCGGTTACGGACATATTTCTTTAGGACTCTCATGAACCTCTCAAAGGGGAAAACATTGTGTAGAAATACGGGGCCCAGAATTACAATCCCGTCGACTAGATGAACTAGGACATGCGTCATGATATTGAAGAAAGATGGTGGGAACACCAGCTCGAAACTGACAAGACATTGCGCCACATCACTTCTTAGCCTTGGTATGATTTCTGGATCGATCACCTTCTGAGAGATTGCATTGAGGAATGCACATAGCTTCACAATGGCTAATCGGACGTTTTTCGGTAGAATCCCCCTCAATGCAACCGGAAGCAGTTGCGTCATAATCACGTGGCAGTCATGAGACTTTAGGTTCTGGAACTTTTTCTCTGGCATATTTATTATTCCCTTTATATTCGACGAGAAGCCAGACGGGACCTTCATACTGAGCAGGCATTGAAAGAAGATTTCCTTCTCTTCTTTCGTAAGAGCGTAGCTGGCAAGACCTTCATACTGCTTTGGAGGCATGCCGTCTTTTCGTGCAAACGTTGCAGGTCCTCCCGTGCCTCCCATGTATCTTTTGTCTTCCCATACACGCCCAAGAAGCCTAGCAGGTTCACGCAAAAGTTCTTCGTCACGTGCATCACGTCGATTGAAGAGCGGACCTCTAGGTCTTTCTAGTAGGGTAGGACCCAAAATATAGATTTCTTCTTCCACATGGGTGTGCGTCCCTCGACGTCATTCGGAACAGATAGTCCGCCGGGACCCTTTCCAATGATTACGTGTAAATCATTGACCATAGCAAGTACGTGATCACCGGTACGCATGGCGGGCTTCTTCCGGTGATCTGCCTCACCTTTAAATGCTTGCCTTTCTTTCGACATTGATGGTTGGTCAGAAGAAATCAACGATGGCCCAGGTATACATTCTTCCTGCATTTGTCCAGGTATATATACTTTCGGTGTCAGCTAAACAGTGCGTGCGTGGTATCCCTTGTTTGTCTGCCCTGAAAGGTTACTGAGAGCGGGCCAATCGTTGATGATTACAAACAGCAACGTGTGCAGCTTAAATTCCTCCTGTTTGTGCTCATCCCACACACGTACACCATTTCCATTCCACAACTGTAAAAGTTCTTCAACTAATGGCCTTAGGTACACATCAATGTCGTTGCTGGGTTGCTTAGGGCCTTGGATGAGAACTAGCATGATAATGAACTTCCGCTTCATGCACATCCAAGGAGGAAGGTTGTACATACATAGAGTCACGGGCCAGGTGCTGAGATTGCTGCTCTGCTCCCCGAAAGGATTAATGCCATCCGCACTTAAACCAAACCATACGTTTCTTGGGTCACCTACAAACTCAGCCCGGTACTTTCTCTCAATTTTTCTCCACTGCGACCCGTCAGCGGGCGCCCTCAACTTCCTGTCTTTCTTATGGTCCTCTTTGTGCCATCGCATCAGCTTGGCATGCTCTTCGTTTCTGAATAGACGTTTCAACCATGGTATTATAGGTGCATACCACATCATCTTCACACGCCATCAACATCACCAGGGTCATCTCGTCTGATCTTATACCGCAATGCACCGCATACCGGGCATGCGTTCAAATCCTCGTACGCACCGCGGTAGAGGATGCAGTCATTAGGGCATGCATGTATCTTCTGCACCTCCAATCCTAGAGGGCATACGACATTCTTTGATGCGTGTCGGGCAATTCGCTATCCTTTGGAAGCTTCTTCTTCAATATTTTCAGTAGCTTCTCAAATCCTTTGTCAGGCACAGCATTCTCGACCTTCCACTGCAGCAATTCCAGAACGGTACCGAGCTTTGTGTTGCCATCTTCGCAATTAGGGTACAACCCTTTTTTGTGATCCTCTAACATGCGATCGAACTTCAGCTTCTCCTTTTGACTTCCGCACTGTCTCCTTGCATCAACAATGACCCGGCGGAGATTACTACCTCTTGAGCACTGCGTTGGTTTTTCCCTTGAAGAGGAAAGGGTGATGCAGTAAAGTAGCGTAAGTATTTCCCTCAGTTTTTGAGAACCAAGGTATCAATCCAGTAGGAGGCCACGCTCAAGTCCCTTCCACCTACACAAACAAATAAGAACCTCGCAACCAATGCGATAAAGGGGTTGTCAATCCCTTCATGGTCACTTACGAGAGTGAGATCTGATAGATATGATAAGATAATATTTTTGGTATTTTTATGATAAAGAGAAATAAAGATGCAAAGTAAAATAAAAGGCAATATAAATAGCTAAGCGTTGGAAGATTAATATGATGGAAAATAGACCCAGGGGCCATAGGTTTCACTAGTGGCTTCCCTCGAAAGCATAAGTATTATGGTGGGTGAACAAATTCCTGTCGAGCAATTGATAGAATTGAGCATAGTTATGAGAATATCTAGGTATGATCATGTATATAGGCATCACATCCGTGACAAGTAGACCGACTCCTGCCTGCATCTACTACTATTACTCCACACATCGACCGCTATCCAGCATGCATCTAGAGTATTAAGTTCATAAGAACAGAGTAACGCTTTAAGTAATGACATGATGTAGAGGGATAAACTCATACAATATGATATAAACAACATCTTGTTATCCTCGATGGCAACAATACAATATGTGCCTTGCTGCCCCTGCTGTCACTGGGAAAGGACACCGCAAGATTGAACCCAAAGCTAAGCACTTCTCCCATTGCAAGAAATATCAATCTAGTAGGCCAAAGCAAACTGATAATTCGAAGAGACTTGCAAAGATAACCAATCATACATAATTGAATTCAGAGAAGATTCAAATATTGTTCATAGATAAACTTGATCATAAACCCTCATCGGTCCCGACAAACACACCGCAAAAGAAGATTACATCAAATAGATCTCCACAAGAATCATGGAGAACTTTGTATTGAGATCCAAAGAGAGAGAAGAAGCCATCTAGCTAATAACTATGGACCCGAAGGTCTGAGGTAAACTACTCACACATCATCGGAGAGGCTATGGTGTTGATGTAGAATCCCTCCGTGATCAATGCCCCCTCCGGCAGGACGCCGGAAAAGGCCCCAAGATGGGATCTCACGGGTACAGAAGGTTGCGGCGGTGGAATTAGGTTTTCGTGGATGCTTCTGTTGGCTTGGGGTACGTAGGTATGTATAGGAGGAAGAAGTACGTCGGTGGAGCAACGTGGGCCCCACGAGGGTGGAGGGCGCGCCCAGGGGGGTAGGCGCGCCCCCTGCCTCGTGCTCTCCTCGTTGCTTTCTTGACGTAGACTCCAAGTCCTCTGGATCACGTTTGTTCCAAAAATCACGTTCCCGAAGGTTTCATTCCGTTTGGACTCCGTTTGATATTCTTTTTCTGCGAAGCACCGAACATAGGCAAAAAACAGCAATTTGGGCTGGGCTTCCGGTTAATAGGTTAGTCCCAAAAATAATATAAAAGTGTATAATAAAGCCCAATAAACATCCAAAACAGAATATAATATAGCATGGAACAATAAAAAATTATAGATACGTTGGAGACGTATCAAGCATCCCCAAGCTTAATTCCTGCTTGTCTTCGAGTAGGTAAATGATAAAAACAGGATTTTTGATGTGGAATGCTACTTGGCATAATTTTCAACGTAATTCTCTTAATTGTGGTATGAATGTTCAGATCCGAAAGATTCAAGATAAAAGTTTAATATTGAATTAAAAATAATAATACTTCAAGCATACTAACTAAGCAATTATGTCCTCTCAAAATAACATGGCCAAAGAAAGTTATCCCTACAAAATCATATAGTCTGGCTATGCTCTATCTTCACACAAAGTATTTAAATCATGCACAACCCCGATGACAAGCCAACCAATTGTTTCATACTTTTGGGGTTCTCGAACTTTTTCAATCTTCACGTAATACATGAGCGTGAGCCATGGACATAGCACTATATGTGGAATAGAATGGTGGTTGTGGAGAAGACAAAAAGGGAGAAGATAGTCTCACATCAACTAGGCGTATCAACGGGCTATGGAGATGCCCATCAATAGATATCAATGTGAGTGAGTAGGGATTGCCATGCAACGGATGCACTAGAGCTATAAGTATATGAAAGCTCAACGAAAGAAACTAAGTGGGTCTGCATCCAACTCGCTTGCTCACGAAGACCTAGGGCATTTTGAGGAAGCCCATCATTGGAATATACAAGCAAAGTTCTATAATGAAAATTTCCCACTAGTATATGAAAGTGACAACATAAGAGACTCTCTATCATGAAGATCATGGTGCTACTTTGAAGCACAAGTGTGGTAAAAGGATAGTAGCATTGTCCCTTCTCTTTTTTTTTCTCATTTTTTTATGGCCTTTCTCTTTTTTTATGGCCTTTCTCTTTTTTTTAGTCCGGAGTCTCATCCCGACTTGTGGGGGAATCATAGTCTCCATCATCGTTTCCTCACTTGGGACAATGCTCTAATAATGATGATCATCACACTTTTATTTTCTTACAACTCAAGAATTACAACTCAATATTTAGAACAACAATATGACTCTATGTTTTTTTACCTTGAATATGACTCTATGTAAATGCCTCCGGCGGAGTACTGGGATATGCAATGAATCAAGAGTGACATGTATGAAAGAATTATGAACGGTGGCTTTGCCACAAATACGATGTCAACTACATGATCATGCAAAGCAATATGACAATGATGGAGCTTATCATAATAAACGAAACGGTGGTAAGTTGCATGGCAATATATCTCGGAATGGCTATGGAAATGCCATGATAGGTAGGTATGGTGGCTGTTTTGAGGAAGGTATATGGTGGGTGTATGATACCGGCGAAAGGTGCGCGGTATTAGAGAGGCTAGCAATGGTGGAAGGATGAGAGTGCGTATAATCCATGGACTCAACATTACTCATAAAGAACTCATATACTTGTTGCAAAAATCTATTAGTTATCAAAACAAAGTATTACGCGCATGCTCCTAGGGGGATATATTGGTAGGAAAAGACCATCGCTCGTCCCCGACCGCCACTCATAAAGAAGACAATCAATAAATAAATCATGCTCCAACTTCATCACATAACGGTTCACCATACGTGCATGCTACGGGAATCACAAACTTTAGCACAAGTATTTCTCAAATTCACAACTACTCAACTAGCATGACTCTAATATTACCATCTTCATATCTCAAAACAATTATCAAGCGTCAAACTTCTCAAAGTATTCAACACACTCATAAGAATTTTTTTTACTAATCTTGAATGCCTATCATGATTAAAGCAAATTACCACGCTGATTTGTAGGACTCTCAAAATAATCTAAGTGAAGCATGAGAGAACAATAGTTTCTATAAAACAAATCCACCGCCGTGCTCTAAAAGATATAAGTGAAGCAATAGAGCAAAAACTATATAGCTCAAAAGATATAAGTGAAGCACATAGAGTATTCTATCAAATTCCGAATCAAGTGTCTCTCTCTCAAAAGGTGCGTACAGCAAAGATGACTGTGGCAAACTAACGAATAAAGACTCAAATAATACAAGACGCTCCAAGCAAAACACATATCATGTGGTGAATAAAAATATAGCTCCAATTAAATTTACCGATGGATGAGGACGAAAGAGGGGATGCCTTCCGGGGCGTCCCCAAGCTTTGGCTTTTAGGTGTCCTTAGATTATCTTGGTGTGCCATGAGCATCCCCAAGCTTAGGCTCTTGCCACTCCTTGTTCCATACTCCATCAAATCTTTACCCAAAACTTGAAAACTTCACAACACAAAACTTAACAGAAAATCTCGTGAGCTCCGTTAGCGAAAGAAAACAAAACACCACTTCAAGGTACTGTAATGAACTCATTCTTTATTTATATTGGTGTTAAACCTACTGTATTCCAACTTCTCCATGGTTTATAAACTATTTTACTAGCCATAGATACATCAAAATAAGCAAACAACACACGAAAAACAGAATCTGTCAAAAACAGAACAGTCTGTAGTAATCTGTAACTAACGCAAACTTCTGGAATTCTAAAAATTCAACCAATATAGTAAGACTTCAATAATTTGTTTATTGATCTTCTGCAATTGAAATCAATATTTTATCACGTTCTGGTAATTTGTAACTATTGTTTTCGTGAACAGAAAGTTTCTGGAATTTTCAGCAAAATCAAATAACTATCATCCAAGAAGATCCTATAGGTTTAACTTGGCACAAACACTAATTAAAGCATAAAAACAAATCTAACCAGAGGCTAGAACAAATATTTATTCCTAAACAGAAGCAAAAAGAAAAAAACTAAAAATAAAATTGGGTTGCCTCCCAACAAGCGCTATCGTTTAACGCCCCTAGCTAGGCATAAAAGCAAGGATAGATCTAGGTATTGCCATCTTTGGAAGGCAATCCATAAGTGGCTCTCATAATAGATTCATAAGGTAATTTAATTTTCTTTCTAGGGAAGTGTTCCATGCCTTTCCTTAACGGAAATTGGAATCTAATATTCCCTTTCTTCATATCAATGATTGCACCAATCGTTCTAAGGAAAGGTCTACCAAGAATACTAGGACATGAAGGATTGCAATCTATATCAAGAACAATAAAATCTACGGGCACATAATTCTTATTTGCAACAACAAGAATATCATTAATTCTTCCCATAGGTTTTTTAACAGTGGAATTCGCAAGGTGTAAGTTTAAAGAGCAATCATCAAATTTGCAGAAACCTAACAAATCACACAAAGTTTTTGGAATCATGGAAACACTAGCACCCAAATCACACAAAGCATAGCATTCATGATCTTTAATTTTAATTTTAATAGTAGGTTCCCATTCATCATTAAGTTTTGTAGGGATAGAAACTTCCAACTCAAGTTTTTCTTCATAAGATTGCATCAAAGCATCAACAATATGTTTGGTAAAAGCTTTATGTTGACTATAAGCATGCGGAGAATTTAGCACGGATTGCAACAAGGAAATACAATCTATCAAAGAGCAATTATCATAATTAAATTCCTTGAAATCCAAAATAGTGGGTTCATTAATATCTAGAGTTTAGATCTCTTCATTCCCACTTTTACAGATTTTAGTATCAAGATCTAAAAACTCCGAATTTTTGGAACGCCTTCTAGGTAAAGGGGGATCATATTCAGTCCCATCATTATCAAGATTCATATTGCAAAACAAAGATTTAATAGGGGACACATCAATAACTTTAGATCTTCATCTTTATTTTCATAGAAACTAGAAGAACACGCTTTCATAAAGCAATCTTTCTTAGCACGCATCCTAGCGGTTCTTTCTTTGCACTCATCAATGGAAATTCTCATGGCTTTGAGAGACTCATTGATATCATGCTCAGGTGGAATAGATCTAAGTTTCAAAGAATCAACATCAAGAGAAATTCTATCAACGTTCCTAGCCAATTCATCAACTTTAAGCAATTTTTCTTCAAGCAAAGCATTGAAATTCTTTTGCGAATTCATAAATTCCTTAACACTAGTCTCAAATTCAGAAGGCATCTTATTAAAATTTCCATAAGAATTGTTGTAGGAATTACCATAATTATTAGAGGAATTACTAGGATACGGCCTAGGATTAAAGTTTCCTCTATACGCGTTGTTACCAAAATTATTCCTACCAACAAAATTCACATCCATAGATTCATTATTATTCTCAATCAAAGTAGACAAAGGCATATCATTAGGATCAGAAGAAACACTCTTAGTAGCAAATAATTTCATAAGTTCATCCATCTTTCCACTCAAAACATTAATTTCTTCTATCGCATGCACTTTTTTATTAGTAGATCTTTCAGTGTGCCATTGAGAATAATTAACCATAATATTATCTAGGAGTTTAGTAGCTTCTCCTAAAGTGATTTCCATAAAAGTGCCTCCCGCGGCCGAATCTAAAAGATTTCTAGAAGCAAAATTCAATCCGGCATAAATTTTTTGTATAATCATCCACAAATTCAAACCATGAGTAGGGCAATTACGTATCATTAATTTCATCCTCTCCCAAGATTGTGCAACATGTTCATGATGAAGTTGCTTAAAATTCATAATGTCGTTTCTAAGAGAGATGATCTTAGCGGGAGGAAAATACTTAGAGATAAAAGAATCTTTGCACTTATTCCATGAATCAATACTGTTTTTAGGCAAGACGAAAACCAAGCTTTAGCACGATCTCTAAGTGAAAAAGAAATAGTTTCAATTTAACAATATCATTGTCCACATCTTTCTTCTTTTGCATATCACACAAATCAACGAAGCTATTTAGATGGGTAGCGGCATCTTCACTAGGAAGGCCGGCGAATTGATCATTCATGACAAGATTCAACAAAGCAGCATTAATTTCACAAGACTCAGTATCGGTAAGAGGAGCAATTGGAGTGCTAAGAAAATCATTGTTGTTGGTATTGGTAAAGTCACACAATTTAGTATTGTCTTGAGCCATAGTGACAAGCAAGCAATCCAACACACGAGCAAACAGGAAGCAAGCGAAAAGGCGAACGGAAAAGAGAGGGCGAATAAAATGGCAAGGGTGAAGTGGGGGAGAGGAAAATGAGAGGCGAATGGCAAATAATGTAATGCGAGGGATAAGAGTTTGTGATGGGTACTTGGTATGTCTTGACTTTTGCGTAGACTCCCTGGCAACGGCGCCAGAAATCCTTCTTGCTACCGCTTGAGCACTGCGTTGGTTTTTACCTTGAAGAGGAAAGGGTGATGCAGTAAAGTAGCGTAAGTATTTCACTCAGTTTTTTAGAACAAAGGTATCAATCCAGTAGGAGACCATCCTCAAGCCCCTTGCACCTACACAAACAAATAAGAACCTCGCAACCAACGCGATAAAGGGGTTGTCAATCCCTTCATGGTCACTTACGAGAGTGAGATCTGATAGATATGATAAGAAAATATTTTTGGTATTTTTATGATAAAGAGAAATAAAGATGCAAAGTAAAATAAAAGGTAACAGAAATAGCTAAGTGTTGGAAGATTAATATGATGGAAAATAGACCCGGGGGCCATAGGTTTCACTTGTGGCTTCTCTCGAAAGCATAAGTATTACGGTGGGTGAACAAATTACTGTCGAGCAATTGATAGAATTGAGCATAGTTATGAGAATATCTAGGTATGATCATGTATATAGGCATCACGTCCGTGACAAGTAGACCGACTCCTGCCTGCATCTACTACTATTACTCCACACATCGGCCGCTATCCAGCATGCATCTAGAGTATTAAGTTCATAAGAACAGAGTAATGCTTTAAGTAAGATGACATGATTTAGAGGGATAAACTCATGCAATATGATATAAACCCCATCTTGTTATCCTCGATGGCAACAATACAATACGTGCCTTGCTGCCCCTGCTGTCACTGGGAAAGGACACCGCAAGATTGAACCCAAAGCTAAGCACTTCTCCCATTGCAAGAAAGGTCAATCTAGTAGGCCAAACCAAACTGATAATTTGAAGGGACTTGCAAAGCTAACCAATCATACATAAAAGAATTCAGAGAAGATTCAAATATTGTTCATAGATAAACTTGATCATAAACCCACAATTCATCAGTCCCGACAAACACACTGCAAAAGAAGATTAAATCGAATAGATCTCCACAAGAATCATGGAGAACTTTGTATTGAGATCCAAAGAGAGAGAAGAAGCCATCTAGCTAATAACTATGGACTCGAAGGTCTGAGGTAAACTACTCACATATCATCGGAGAGGTTATGGTGTTGATGTAGAAGCCCTCCGTGATCAATGCCCCCTCCGGCAGGACGCGGGAAAAGGCCCCAAGATGGGATCTCACGGGTACAGAAGGTTGCAGCGGTGGAATTAGGTTTTCGTGGATGCTTCTGTTGGTTTGGGGGTACGTACGTATATATAGAACGAAGAAGTACGTCGGTGGAGCAACGTGGGCCCCACGAGGGTGGAGAGTG